>NC_079912.1:16582312-16872317 GCF_024868665.1 Triplophysa rosa | reverse complement strand
GATACATTTTATACCAAGATGCATTAGACCAAACCCTTGTTATGCACTTTACAGTAGGCTACAGATCATACAATAATAGACATCATTTGTACACATAAATGAAATCATAAAACAAAATTTCACCTAACAGTAACTATACCACAGACATATCTCTGAACATATATAATAAGAATGTACGGTAAACTCCTACCTGTCCTTAAACCTGTTCGTAGCGTTGAAAGTGTTAAGAGTGCAGTGCACTGATTCTATAACTGTGTGTTTTCAAAAGGAGGAGTCTTACAGAACAGACTAAGATTTCATTGTCGTTGTGGTTTTGTCTACAAAGAAGCAGCTGATTTGATAATGTCATGGGACCGGTACTGACAGACACAGGGGGAAGTGCCTTTTGTCATTATTTTGGTTCTTGGGTTCTGTTTCAGAAATTCTCCGGGCTGTTTAAAAAGTAAAAAAAAAACATTTTATATTTAGGTAACAGGTGGATACATACATCTTAAAATTAACCTGAAAACACGCTTCACATGTCCACCATCAGAGCTGTAGCCAACCTTGTGGAAGGGGTGGTTCTTTTTCTCAAAAAGTGAACCTTTTTTGTCGTTTCCCCCACATTTATTATTTAATTTTGAGGTTCAAATAGGCCTACTTGTATGCTCTAACCTTTACACTGTTTATGTGAATGCCCCACTCTCCATACAAACGGTAAAATGTGTAATCGGAGGACCACTACGAATCCAGCTCATTACAAATACTCAGAAGAACTCCTTGTTCTTTATTAACGGTCCAAAGTTTTACTTTGAGGTGTTAATGAATGCATTAACTAACAAACATGCACTAACATGTAGTTAACCTGGGCAGTTTTAACACATGAATCCTCGTGACTAACGAACCAGCGTCTGTCCGGTAAGGGAGCTCTAACGAGGAGGCTGAAAAGCGTTTGTCGATAGAGTAATTCTTGAGGTTTGGGAGTCACTTTTACTTGCACAGCTCTCTCTCTCTCTCACTGGTCTCAGGTACACTGGCCACACGGCATTTTCACTCTCAACAATTTTGTTTTGGGAAATGATTTTACATGACTAGAGTTGACATTGGCATGATGTGAGATCATGCGTCGAAAAACATGCCCAAAATAAAAACGAAAATGTTCCCGTGCGTTATAATAGTAAATAAATGCCTGTACGATATAATATGTGATGTGAAAATGTAACGTTAGAAGTTAGTTTGGCGAAAGGTGAATTCGAGCCAGGTTGATAGCATCAAAACTAATACTACTCCTCATTAGGGATGGGTATCCTATTACTACTCTTATCATAGGCTACTGCTTATCGGTCCGGTACTTTAACGGTTTTCTTATCGGTGCTCTTGGGTTATTTTTTTTATAAAAAAATAAGACCAAAAATAAAGAATTTATGAATAGAATAACACTGCTTTATTTTCTGCAATGTAAAATAAATTGTATTCAGCGCGGACCAGCAGTATTAAAAGAAGTGGGTTGGTTCATCAGAGCCGCTCGCAACGATTTTTTTATTTTATTTAAATGTGTATTTTAATGGACGGATTTTTATGTTTGTCCTATGTATGTAAGTAAAGCGACGAATTATTACAGTAAACTCTCAATGTTATAAAATAGGCCGATTATTTGGGCTGATTTATTTATTATTATATAAACGAGTAGAAAATGTGTTGTGTCACATCATTTAATCCAACTGAAATTAGACACACACGAATAGATATAGGTTGCGCGCATCTGTCTCGTCTGTTTTGGAAGACGCGCGCAGTGATTTGCAGTGTGGAGCCACGACTCCAGGCGCGAGCATGACTCTCTGCTTGAGAGAGACCAGTGATGTTGTGATGTTAAAACAGCTCATCCGTTCCGTTTTGGGGACACGCTGTTTTGGTAACACGAAACGGAGACGGACACGAATTTCAAAAGCATTCAAACACAGGCTGCGCGCGCACGTGAAATTTTAACAGCTCATCTGTTTAGTTTGTGAGACGCCATGTTTGAGTAGACGCGCGTGCCGCGTGTTTCTCCAGTTCCGAAAGCAGAACCGATAAGGGCGGAGCTTATCGATGCTCCGGTCTTTCATAATGTAGCCTCGGGGCTCTTTTAATACCGGGGTTCGGTACCCATCCCTACTCATCATACGTCTTACTCACTGCGCCACTCACTGAGGTCTAATTGTATTAAAATTGTATTAAATAGAATAAATTATTTAGATATATTTTAAATGCCATTTTTTTACCTTCTCTGATTGGTGTAGTACACATTGCAGTACACTCTGGCCAATTTTATTGTATTATTTTTATGTCTGGAATCCAAACATAGACGGCCAATCTCAACAGAACACGAGAACAGTGAAAAAAAACTATCATATTATGTATGTAATACAGCCATATGGTTTTATTCTGTATATTCCCAGTCTCCTTTCCTTGCTCATTCATTAAACTGGCCAACAGACTTTTCCATGAACCTTTCCACTAAATTACTTCATTGTTAAGTCCTCCGCTGCTCATCAAGAACATATGACAGTGACACAGATTGTCAAAAAGATTATTGGTGTTTTAAAGTGACCATTGTATGAACTTGTATCACAAAACAAATATATCCCAGTTTATTCACAGCCATTTTGGTCAGTTACCCTGTTCTTGCTGATGTCAATATCCCTGAATACCAAAATTACCAAAATAATAATAAAATATAAACTAGATTTATTAAGTTTATGACTGACTGCTTTATTACAGTAAGAGTAAATAATCCAGTTACCCCCTTCAGGAATGAATCTGGCACCTGTAAGAGTAGAAGGCAGAGGAAGAGTGAATGAAATTTGAATTCCTGCTCNATCTGGCACCTGTAAGAGTAGAAGGCAGAGGAAGAGTGAATGAAATTTGAATTCCTGCTCACAAAGAGCTGATTCACACATAGAGGGGTAAAAAAAACCAGAAGGTTCAAAAAATGTGGATTTTCCTCTCTAAATATTATTCTTAACTATGAATACACTGTTCCTGATCTAACTTTGTATTTAATATTTAGTGTTATATTTTATACAAAACACTAACATTCTTTTAATTTATTGCAATGTATGACTCTAAAAAACCTACTTTATGGTATACAATTTGGTATACGTTTGACCTTCACCGGGCCAACACGCCTCCCACCCACAGAGGAGCTAGATCTTGTTCTTACTCGTAACTGCACCGCTAATAATATTCTAGTTACTCCCCTCCATGTCTCTGACCATTTCTTTATAAAGTTCACTGCACACTCCCTGTAATCTCACCTCCATCCCCTAACCCTGTTTCTTTCCGTCGTAATCTTCGTTCCCTCTCTCCCACTTGCTTTTCGTCCATGGTGTCTTCCTCCTTACCCACCACAACCCTTTACTCATCTCTCAACGTTGAGAAAGCTACTGAAAAGCTCTGTACAACCTTAACATCCTGTCTTGACAGTGTCTGACCTCTTACCTCTTGGCCTGCACGTGCTACACCCTCTTGCCCCTGGCTTTCTGAGACTTTTTGCGACCATCGGACCAAGCTAAGGGCTGCGGAGAGGAAGTGGCGCAAGTCTAGAGACCCTGTTGATCTCTCCAAGTATCAACATCTTCTTAACTCCTTCGCTACTGATATATCTTCAGCCAAAACCAAGTACTTTCAAAACAAAATCCAAACTGCATCTAACCCGCTTCAACTTTTCTCAACCTTCTCCTCTCTTCTCTGTCCCCCTCCACCTCCAGCCAATACCTCACTGACTGCTGATGACTTTGCCAGCTTCTTCACTGATAAAGTGGAGACCATCAGCAGGCAATTCTCTGCTCAATGCATCCCTGATCTCTCGCTTACCCCTTGCTATCCTCAACTCCCTTCTTTCTCTCCCCTCTCGTTGACTGATGTCTCCAAAATTCTCCTTTCCACCTGGCTTACTACTTGTCCCCTCGACCCAGTCCCTTCCCACCTCCTACAGGCTATCTCTCTGTCTCTACTGCCTCAACTCACACACATTATAAACACATCCATCACCACTGGCAATGTCCCCATCTCATTTAAACAAGCCCTGGTAACACCTTTACTCACGAAACCAACACTCGACCCCTCAGTGGTCAACAACTACAGACCAATCTCATGCCTTCCTTTCCTTTCCAAGGCCCTTGAAAGGGTAGTATTTAACCAACTCTCTTCCTATCTCTCACAGCACGACCTTTTAGACAGTCAGTATTCCGGTTTAAAGAAAGGAAATTCTACGGAGACCGCTCTCTTGTCTGCCGTCGAAAACCTATGGCAGGCAAGGGCTAAATCCTTGTCATCTGTCCTTATTCTGCTCGATCTCTCTGCTGCTTTTGACACTGTGAACCACCAGATCCTGCTGTCCACTCTCTCCAAACTGGGCATCTCTATAACTGCACTTAACTGGTTTGACTCTTATCTCACAGGCTCATCCTTTAAGGTATCCTGGAGAGGTGAGACATCCAGATCTCACCAGCTGACAATTGGAGTTCCTCAGGGATCAGTTCTTGCTCCTCTCCTCTTTTCTATATATACCACCTTCCTGGGTCCAATAATTAAGGCACATGGGTTCTCATACCATTTTTATGCAGATGACATGCAGCTTTATTTCTCTTTTCAACAAGATGACCCCACCATCTCTGCCCGTGTCTCTGCCTGCCTTCTGGATATCTCTTCTTGGATGAAAGAGCATCACCTACAACTCAACCTCTCCAAGACAGAACTCCTGGTTATACCGGCCCACCCATTGAACACCACCTTACCATTCAGCTCGGATCCTCAACTATAACACCCACCAAGTCTGCGAGGAACCTGGGGTTGATGCTCGACGACCAGTTGAAATTCACCTCCCACATCGCAGCAACCACTCGAACTTGCAGTTATGTGCTCTACAACTTCAGGAAAATCAGGCCATTCCTGTAATCTGCTAGTCCAAGCTCTGGTCATATCAAGACTGGACTACTGCAATTCTCTACTGGCCGGCCTTCCAACCAATGCAGTCAAGCCCTTGCAAATGATCCAGAATGCAGCTGCACGTCTAGTTTTCAATCAGCCTAAAAGAACCCATGTAACACCCCTCTTGATTACACTTCACTGGCTGCCAGTTGCTGCCCGCATCAAGTTTAAATCTCTGACACTGGCCTTCAGAACGATAACGGCAAATTCGCCCATTTACCTTAACTCACTGCTCCAGTTCTACATCCCCTCCTGTCATCTTCGGTCTGAAAATGAGCGACGCCTGATTGTTCCATCACAGCGAGGCACCAAATCACTTGCAAAAACTTTTACTCATTCGGTTCCCCTGTGGTGGAATGAACTGCCAGCCTCCACACGAACTGCAGCATCCTTCACAACTTTCAAAAAACAGCTCAAAACATTCCTGTTCCACATTTATTTGACTAACCAATAACTGTCTGACTATCTGTCGGTCAAAAAAAGTTGTTGTTGTTGTTCATTCTCTCCTTTGCTTACTCCAGCTTTTATCCTTCTAGTAGCATGGCCTTGTAAACTAACGGTACTGTTTAGCGTGTTGACAAAATGTTTATATGCTCTCCTACTTGTAAGACGCTTTGGATAAAAGCATCTGCCAAATGAGTAAATGTAAATGTAATTATATTTACTATATTGTAGAAAAATCCTGTCTAGCATTCAATGCAATGGTCAGAAATAAGATTATTAGTAACATAATATGTGTAAAAATATATACTATTCATATATATACCACTGTTTTGGCAAGAAAACATAGAAAGAAAACGCAAAAAAGTACACACTTCATCCTTCCCTCAAAAGAAATAGAGAAATTACAAAACACGTTTTCTAATTTAACAAATGTAAGGTTTAGATATTATATGTTTAGATTAAAGATTTAATAAGCTTGAGAAAAAGAGTCTTTTTAATATACTGTCATATTCATGCTGTTATTACTCCACAGTGACACTCATCATTTATTAAAAAATATTGGAATAACTTTATGTCCCCTCCCAAATTAAATTTACATCCTCAAAACCCACCTCAAGACTCTCCATGAGTCCATGTTATGTATTTAAAATTAAGTTAGCTTTGGCTTTGAGTGTTTGACATTACTTACACCCAAAGACCTGCCAAAAACATTCCAAGAGTCCCTTAAATAATGTTATTATTTATATGATTAATATAATATGTTAACTATTTTATTTGTGTAATATTTAAAACAATGAACACCATCTTAACACAATGATTATTAAATATACACAGACAAAAAATTTATTAGACACATGCTTTTATTGATTTTGCATCAAAAATGTCAATCATGTTCATTATATTAAATCACATATTATGGGTCAGATACATTGATATGGCATTAAGTTGCATATAACAACAGTTTCAACTCATAAATGTACTCCAGAAATTATATGTTTAAAAGCCATTGTAAAAAATGATGAGGTAACGTAAAAATAACCAAAACATTCAGTCTTCGCTGTTTAAGACGGAACATCACATCCTTGCTGATCTGTAGGAAACATTTTGCTCACATCGATGTTGGCCCGTGAGAAAATCTCTTTGGCGTGGTAGACGGTTTCTGCAGGCAGAGTGCGTGTGCGTGAGAGAATCCAGGCAAAGTCGACGTGGAACAGCCTGAGAATATCAGTGCAAGAATACACAAGAGCCATACTGTTGTAGTCGGTGGATAGGACCCAGTAGGGGGCGTAGGGTGTGACTGCATCACAAACAGACAGAAAGTAAATTAAATGATGAATGCTTTACAAAAAAAAAACATGTTATAGAGATTTTTAAATGATCAAGTTCAAATCTTGACAACACATACTGTCCAAGTAACTTTTGTATGTCATTAATAGACTTACAGTAGGAAAAGCTGACTCCAAGTTTTGCCGGTTCCTTCACGTCCTGGACGACTGCTGTACCTTCTGCAGCCCTAACTTTACCTTTACTGTGAGATGAAAAATGTAAAAACCTTGGTCACTAACACATTTGTGAATGAATGAACTTTTGCATGTGTGGTAGGTTTGATTTGACAGTGATATACTCACTATGTCTGAACATTGAGAACTTGGATGGTTTTGTCAGGTCTGAGCATGTAGTTTGCCTCGATGCACTTGCCTCTCTCAAAGGATGCTGGGAGTTTTTCGATCTCATACCACTTTCCAAGATACTTTAGGTGAAAAAGTTTTTTGTTTAGAGTTTTAAAGCTTGCAGTGTTTTAAACAGTGTACACTATTACAGTTTTAAAATATAAACAATATTCCTACCTTGTTTAATTCAAAGTTTGGTTGGACCATTGGTGTTGGGCAAGGTCCCCAGCGAAACGTCTGAGCGGACACAAAGGGAACCAATAGAGGTACAAGTAATACAATCATGACCTTCATCTTCCCAGGAGCTGATGTCTCTGTGCAGGGAGGAGAAAGTCATTATTCATTAATCATGAGCATTATTCAGTTTTATCTCCCTTAATTGTCATGGTGTGTCAGCATGAATTTATATAATATACAGTTATGTCACAAAGTATTCAATGCTGTGGGACTGAAATTGGTTTTTATTACGCAGTCTTTTGTTATGAATAGCGTGTTTTTTCCTCAGTAAGTAGTCAGACCTGGTTAAGTTCTTAAGAGAAGAAACCTGTAGTGTACACATGCAGCATGTTATGACACAGTGTGATGTAATTTAGCTGGTTATGAAAGTTATGTACCTGCGTGTTTATTAAATAAAATACTTTTAACTAATTTACAACTTGGTCTGTTAAGTAGTATACTGTATAATGTAATAATTACGATTAATGTTCCTAATGAAAGTTATTGAGGAGACTAAGTAAAAATATAATTTCGGATTGTTTAGATAATAAATAAAATCTAAACAATAAGAAAGGGCTATTATGTTATTTTTTTGCAATATAAAGCTTTTAAAAATATTTTACAATGAATTAAGGTGATACATTTTATACCAAGATGCATTAGACCAAACCCTTGTTATGCACTTTACAGTAGGCTACAGATCATACAATAATAGACATCATTTGTACACATAAATGAAATCATAAAACAAAATTTCACCTAACAGTAACTATACCACAGACATATCTCTGAACATATATAATAAGAATGTACGGTAAACTCCTACCTGTCCTTAAACCTGTTCGTAGAGTTGAAAGTGTTAAGAGTGCAGTGCACTGATTCTATAACTGTGTGTTTTCAAAAGGAGGAGTCTTACAGAACAGACTAAGATTTCATTGTCGTTGTGGTTTTGTCTACAAAGAAGCAGCTGATTTGATAATGTCATGGGACCGGTACTGACAGACACAGGGGGAAGTGCCTTTTGTCATTATTTTGGTTCTTGGGTTCTGTTTCAGAAATTCTCCGGGCTGTTTAAAAAGTAAAAAAAAAACATTTTATATTTAGGTAACAGGTGGATACATACATCTTAAAATTAACCTGAAAACATGCTTCACATGTCCACCATCAGAGCTGTAGCCAACCTTGTGGAAGGGGTGGTTCTTTTTCTCAAAAAGTGAACCTTTTTTGTCGTTTCCCCCACATTTATTATTTAATTTTGAGGTTCAAATAGGCCTACTTGTATGCTCTAACCTTTACACTGTTTATGTGAATGCCCCACTCTCCATACAAACGGTAAAATGTGTAATCGGAGGACCACTACGAATCCAGCTCATTACAAATACTCAGAAGAACTCCTTGTTCTTTATTAACGGTCCAAAGTTTTACTTTGAGGTGTTAATGAATGCATTAACTAACAAACATGCACTAACATGTAGTTAACCTGGGCAGTTTTAACACATGAATCCTCGTGACTAACGAACCAGCGTCTGTCCGGTAAGGGAGCTCTAACGAGGAGGCTGAAAAGCGTTTGTCGATAGAGTAATTCTTGAGGTTTGGGAGTCACTTTTACTTGCACAGCTCTCTCTCTCTCTCACTGGTCTCAGGTACACTGGCCACACGGCATTTTCACTCTCAACAATTTTGTTTTGGGAAATGATTTTACATGACTAGAGTTGACATTGGCATGATGTGAGATCATGCGTCGAAAAACATGCCCAAAATAAAAACGAAAATGTTCCCGTGCGTTATAATAGTAAATAAATGCCTGTACGATATAATATGTGATGTGAAAATGTAACGTTAGAAGTTAGTTTGGCGAAAGGTGAATTCGAGCCAGGTTGATAGCATCAAAACTAATACTACTCCTCATTAGGGATGGGTATCCTATTACTACTCTTATCATAGGCTACTGCTTATCGGTCCGGTACTTTAACGGTTTTCTTATCGGTGCTCTTGGGTTATTTTTTTTATAAAAAAATAAGACCAAAAATAAAGAATTTATGAATAGAATAACACTGCTTTATTTTCTGCAATGTAAAATAAATTGTATTCAGCGCGGACCAGCAGTATTAAAAGAAGTGGGTTGGTTCATCAGAGCCGCTCGCAACGATTTTTTTATTTTATTTAAATGTGTATTTTAATGGACGGATTTTTATGTTTGTCCTATGTATGTAAGTAAAGCGACGAATTATTACAGTAAACTCTCAATGTTATAAAATAGGCCGATTATTTGGGCTGATTTATTTATTATTATATAAACGAGTAGAAAATGTGTTGTGTCACATCATTTAATCCAACTGAAATTAGACACACACGAATAGATATAGGTTGCGCGCATCTGTCTCGTCTGTTTTGGAAGACGCGCGCAGTGATTTGCAGTGTGGAGCCACGACTCCAGGCGCGAGCATGACTCTCTGCTTGAGAGAGACCAGTGATGTTGTGATGTTAAAACAGCTCATCCGTTCCGTTTTGGGGACACGCTGTTTTGGTAACACGAAACGGAGACGGACACGAATTTCAAAAGCATTCAAACACAGGCTGCGCGCGCACGTGAAATTTTAACAGCTCATCTGTTTAGTTTGTGAGACGCCATGTTTGAGTAGACGCGCGTGCCGCGTGTTTCTCCAGTTCCGAAAGCAGAACCGATAAGGGCGGAGCTTATCGATGCTCCGGTCTTTCATAATGTAGCCTCGGGGCTCTTTTAATACCGGGGTTCGGTACCCATCCCTACTCATCATACGTCTTACTCACTGCGCCACTCACTGAGGTCTAATTGTATTAAAATTGTATTAAATAGAATAAATTATTTAGATATATTTTAAATGCCATTTTTTTACCTTCTCTGATTGGTGTAGTACACATTGCAGTACACTCTGGCCAATTTTATTGTATTATTTTTATGTCTGGAATCCAAACATAGACGGCCAATCTCAACAGAACACGAGAACAGTGAAAAAAAACTATCATATTATGTATGTAATACAGCCATATGTTTTTATTCTGTATATTCCCAGTCTCCTTTCCTTGCTCATTCATTAAACTGGCCAACAGACTTTTCCATGAACTTTTCTTTTTATTACTTCATTGTTAAGTCCTCCGCTGCTCATCAAGAACATATGACAGTGACACAGATTGTCAAAAAGATTATTGGTGTTTTAAAGTGACCATTGTATGAACTTGTATCACTAAACAAATATATTCCAGTTTATTCACAGCTATTTTGGTCAGTTACCCTGTTCTCGCTGATGTCAATATCCCTGTATACCAAAAATAATAACAAAATATAAACTGGATTTATTAAGTAATATTTTATTTATTAAAAAATAATATAATATTTTGTGTTCTATGCCAGATGTTTCTCTCTGGCTCCACCTAATGGATTCAATTAGAATGTGTCGGTTTGGATGAGCCACCGGAAAGAATTCAAACCGGATATTACGACATCATCCGAGTCCCCTTCAAGACCACGAAAATGGACGTCAAAGCAAAGAGATTTTAATCTACTGTCGAATAAACGTGAGACTTGATTTTTTATTAAAAATCGAAAGCATCTTTATAACC
Organism: Triplophysa rosa; assembly: GCF_024868665.1. Classification (NCBI taxonomy): domain Eukaryota; kingdom Metazoa; phylum Chordata; class Actinopteri; order Cypriniformes; family Nemacheilidae; genus Triplophysa; species Triplophysa rosa. The sequence continues at coordinate 16,861,437 of NC_079912.1, read as the reverse complement.
ATTTAGAATGCAATTTAAGTAATTATTGCACCGTTCATTTTACTCTATCGGTCATTTATAGACCTAACCTTTGAATTGCGGTTCGCGCTGTACCGGATCGAGCATATTTTCGAAATAAGAGCCCTTTGTTTTGCATGTCAAAATGACAAATATTAGTTCTGTGCATCCACCCGAAACTCGTGAATTGTGTTATTTTTATTGCATATTTACAAATGAAAATAGTAAATGCTTTATATTATTTTGAATAGTGTTTTAACGGCGTTATTATGCCAGCAAGCTCGTTATTGCAACTAACTTTTGAGCAATGGGCGGGAACTTTTATTTTTCATACTTGATGCAGTCAATTCTAAACAGTAGCTAATTTTCCATAGATGTATGAGCTGTTGTGTATATACATGCTTATATGCGTATTTTTAGGTGCATGTCTTTTTCCACTTAAACAGGTTTTGGTGTGTGGTATAAACCTATATAAATGTAGGGGGTACGTTATTTTTCTTATTTATTACTGTCAAAACTATGTCATTACAATATTAACCTTGGCTTTATTATAGTAAAACCATGCTTAATTTCAAGGGATTACTTGCCAAATCGGTCATATAAATGTTACGCTGTTGTAAATATTGTAACATGTTCTTGACATTACAGGTTGCTCACACACATCATGCCACATATCACACATAGTGAGTTTCTTCTGGAGCAGCTGAAAAGGCAGCGAGAAAGAAGCTTTCTGTGTGACTGCACAATAGTAATAGGACAATCTCAATACCAGGCACATCATAATGTCCTGGCGGCCTTCAGCGAGTATTTCTCAACCCAGTGCATCTACACAGGAAAAGAAGATGCCTCCATAACTCTGGACCCAGACTGGGTGAACGTTACAGTGTTTGAAAAACTGTTGACTTACATATACACAGGGGACTTGAACATGGACAGGTGAGTTCATGGTCATCTTTATTTGTTTTTATTTACATACAGAGTTTGTATGGTCATGGAAAACCATGAAGACATCTTAAAAATGTTAAAACACACAGTATAGTGATACATCTTTATTTATATCTATAGTGAAAATAGATAGTTATCAAAGGTAAACAACGTTCAAAAGTTATTGATTAAAAATGTGTACACACAGTTCTGATGTAAGTCACTCTAAAAACACTGTTCACATTTTCTGACTCTTTCTATGCTTGTCTCTCTCTAGGGAGGAAATTGAAAGTGTTCAAAAAGCTGCAACCTACCTTGGAATGCCTGAGGTTGTTGCTCGCTGTTCCCTAACCCCAGATGAGTTGAAAAGTGGTGGTTCACCCATAAGGCAAACAGAGTATATAGATCCACGATCTCCTTTGAGCCCAGATGATTATGAACCTCTAGAGCCGATCTCAGAGGTGGAGGAGCGAGAGGAGGAGTGGTTAAAGAAAGGGATGTCTAATGAAGATGACTCCGCCTCTACCGATGAAGCCCAGTCTTCTAGTGAACAGACCTCCCAGCGGGTTGGCAATAGAGATAGAAAACCCAAAACCAGGCTTTATGAGGATGATGTTGAAAAGGACAGTATCAGTGCTCAGAGGGGCAGAGGAAGAGGAAGGGGCAGACCAAGAGGTCGCCCAAGAATAAGGCCCTTGACTTCTGATTCACTTGACCATTCATCAGTACAGCAAACCACTAGTCCAGTGGGCGGAGTGATGGAGAGAGGAACTGGAAGACCAAGAGGTCGCCCACGGATTAGGCCATTGCCCGCTGACAGAGCTGATTCTGCTAATGCTGAAGATGGTTCTGCCGATACACAAGATGTGGAGGGTGAGAGCCCTGTCCGCAAAAGAGGTCGACCACGAATCAAGCCCCTGCCTGATTCTGAAATGCCCGAGACCACCGCTGACGCAGAGGGAGGCGGAGATGAAGAACATGGAGACAATCAAGAAGCTGAAGAAGTTCTCGGAGAAGATGAAAGCAAAGCTGGTGATGAAGACTGCAGTATGGCTGATGTAAAAGAGAATGCAGAGGAAGTTGTGGTCATCAAAAGAGGGAGGGGTAGACCACGGACTAAGCCACTACCCACAGAGAACCAAACAGCGAATGAAGAGGCAGAAACTATCAATGTTGAAGAAGGTTCAGAAGCCGCACAGACGAAGGAAAAGGAAGGTACTGGGCGGAAAAGAGGAAGACCTCGGTCCAAGCCCCCAACAGAAGCAGAGGAAGGTGGAGAAGAAGCAGATGAAGGTTCTGAGAAACCTGCTGATACCGAGGAAGGTTCTTCTCAAGCTACAGAAGATTCTGCAGAGTCAAGTCCTTCCAAGAAGGTTCGCACCAGTACGAGGAAGAGAAGCTTGAGCCAAAAGCTTAAGGAAAGCCAAGCCAGTAATGAGGAGGAAGACGACGAAGGAGACGATGACGACTTTCCCAATGACAATGAAGACTGGGCAGGAGAAGAGGAAGTGAAGCCCTCGCAGGATAAGCTCAAGCCCATTTGTAACGTCTGTGGAAACCTCTTTTCAGAAATGAGCAGCTTGCGCAGACACATGCGTATACACAAGGGCCTCAAACCATACCAGTGCCAGCTCTGTACCCGCTCCTTTCGACAGGGCAACCAGCTGAAGACCCATATGCGCATACACACAGGTGTGAAAGTAAATAGGTTAACTTTGTTTGCGGTTTGTTCGTTTTGAGATTCATGTAGACTATTTTCAGGTGAGAAGCCCTTCTCCTGCACATCCTGTGACTCGCGTTTTGCGCAGAAGTGTCAGCTGGTCTATCACTGCCGCATGCATCACGGAGAAGAAAAGCCGCACAAATGTGATTTCTGCGGTGCAGCTTTTGCCACATCTAGCAATCTGAAAATACACATAAGGTGCGTATTTGTACATTTTATTAGCATAATTTATACTTGTACTAATAGATTACTTTGTGTGTATGTTAACATTAAATAAAATAATATATGAGATCAAATGAAAATAATGTCTTAAGATTTTGTATATCTCATCTGCTCTCAGGAAGCACAGCGGTGAGAAGCCTTACGAATGTGCAGATTGTGGAAAGCGCTTTACACAGGCCAGCACTTTGATGTACCACAAGCGACGCCACACGGGGGAGAAACCGTACATCTGCGACACCTGCGGCATGTCCTTTGCTGTATCCAGCTCGCTCATCGCTCACACCAGGAAACACACCGGTGGGTCTGATGGGGCTTCTTTTGCCTACTTTCATCTTGCCTAAAACAATTGTCCATACATGAATATAAGAGTGTGGGAGAAATTCATATAGATTTGTGTTCTTTAGTAATATTAAGATTATGTAGAGGACGAATAGAATGTTACCAGATAAAATGCACATTACAGTTTAATGCAGGAGGTTAATGGACTATGTATTGTTGTTTCCTTTTATTGGCAGGTGTGACTCCTTATATCTGCTTGGACTGTGGAAAACCTTGCATAACATCTGCTGAACTTAGAAAGCATATGGACATCCACAATGGTGATTTATAGCAAAGTATATATTTAAAAAATGGAAACCTTGCAAGAACATCGCAAAACTGTATAATTGTTTGTTCTTTTTATGTATAGGTTCACGAAAAGTAAATTGTAACCTGTGTGGAAACATGTTTGCAGATGTTTATAGCTTGAAGAAACACAGTGTTTTAAAACACAATGGTATGTTATTGTAATGCCTTTATACATTTTCTGTTTAAAAAATAGCACTCAATTTCATGAAAATGATTTATCAAAATCTATCTTAAACCTTTACAGTTCTTCTTGACCAAGAGCAAACTACAAAAACCGAGCCGTGTGCTCTCAACATCCCCATCGACCACCAAGGCCTGATTGCACGGGTGCGCTCTGCCCTCATCGATTCGCAAGATCACGAAATCCAGATGGAAACACAATTGCCCCTTTTGCCCCAAGAAGCTTCACTTATCATCCAGCAGTCCGCAGAGCCTCAGATGATCATACAGCACGCAGACGGAACACAACCCTCCATGATCTTCCAGCACAGTGAATCGGGGGAAGCGCCAGTCCTCATCCAGCACGGAGAATCGGGCGAGCAAGTGAGCTATGTCGTGGAACAGTATGAGATCCCAGCCACTGCAGAGATGGAACACACGCAAATTGTCATCGTTCAGACCATTGACTAAAGTTCCAGATTTTTCCTTTTTTTAAATGCTTTCTCCATGTAGTGAAGACTCAAAGTTATCCTCCTAGATGGCCGTCTGGGTTCAAGCAACATCTTAACGTCAAAAACGTCCCATTAGATAACTTTTTTGTAAGCATTTGAAGGATGGAAAAATCTTAACAGATATCAGATGTTGTAAGAACTCCCCATTTCTTTCAAAGGAGAATCTGTATCATCAATGGCGTCAAGTATTTTCTGAAATGAAGGGAAGGCCACACTTCGCTGTGAAATTAAAGTGCTTAGAATATTGTTCAACTTTTGTTCAGTTGTTTAAAAATACTTTTATATTTAACTGAGAGAGCATTACTATACATGATCATTGATTTGGTTATTCTCATATGTTGATGCATTTGTCTTTTAGAATCTGTAAATATCTTAAATGTTATATGACCTAGTGTCAAATATTTCATATGCATTGTGAAAGAATTAGCATCGTCTAACTGGGTAACTTTTATAATAAATCTTCACATCTGGATCTTGGTTGTTGTCATATTTGTGATGCTGCCAAATACAAAAATACTGTGGTAGGAGCGTACTTCAATATATAACCTATGTACAAATATATTAGGGTTGAAGTCTTCTTGAAGATATCATAATGAGCGAACTGCAACTCATTTGTCTTCTAAATCTTGGTACATTTTGTGGGCTCGTTGATGGCAAGATTACAGCAGAGACATCGGTTAATCTAAAGATTTAACAAGAATCAAAGTACAGTTTACAACACTGAATAATTTCTGAAAGCAAAACAATTAGTATTAAACATACACATTGCTTTTATTTAATGCAATGTTTTATTAATCAGTTACAACAAACACTGAAATCTTTCATGAACATTTCAAAGCAAGGTATGCAGAAACTAAGAAAACATGCACACACATCAACCTAAATAGTCTAGTTCCAAGTTCAGGCTAGTTCACAAAACCTTTTACAAGTTGAGTGGTATAACAGGCCAGTACTTGGGCTGCTTCCTGTCACAGTTACGGTCAAAGGTGAGCCGCATAGCGGTCTCCATCCCTTGAATCTTTGCTGCATCTTTGCCATAAAGTTTCTTCATTTCCACAGCCCTCGACTCTCCTGGACGTTCAGAAGGGGGCAGTACGCTTTTCCAGGAAACCCGGTGCAAGTCTTCGTCTGCCAGTACATAAGATTCCTGCTCCTCTGCGTTCATCTCCTGTTGTATCTTGAGATTTTGCCTGTGCTGCTCAGTTTGGGCGAAGTATTGCCGCAGTTCTTCTGAGATGTCCACATTGCTGACGTTACACTCAATCAGACCCTCGTCCGAACTCTCATCAGTCTCACTTTCATCCTCTGTGGCTCTGTCTCTGTCCAACCAACCCTCAGCTGCATGCCAATCCGAGTATCGCTGCACGGCAGAGGAGTGCATGGGAAACAGCGAAGGGATGTAGCAAGCCTCCATTGCTTTTATGTATGTCCGCTTGTGCCTTTTATGCCAGTTTATGGCCTGCTTGTAATGCTGCCAGTAGCGAGCATAAACTGGATTGGCATACCACTCCTCCATAGCGCCCTGGCTGGCCATTACGACAGATCTTTCAACTTTAATCGTAATTTCCGCATTAGACTTCTTCTTTTTGGTATAAAACATAATAGGTGCGTTACCGCCCCCTTCTGCTCCGGAGTGTGGGTTTAAATTCTGTTTATCAGCCCTGTCTAATGAGAGTCGAAAAATGACCAAAAACAACGATTTAGTTTTACTACATTTGCATTTATGTATACGACATTTAGCATAAATTAAAATGTAGCTAAAAATAAAAGGACATTTATAAAATCAAACAAAACATTCTACAAACATAAAAAAGTGGGGTTAATATATTCAATTATATATCTATTCAAAAATGTCCATAGCTTTATTGATAAATGCATGGGGCAAAATGAAGAAAACAACTTATCTGCATCTCACAAAAAACAGCTTAAGTTGATATAATTTTAAAATTGAACAAAGAGATATTTACTGGATGGTAAACGTTTGAAAGTAATTTCCTTTATTTACAAATAAATATTTGCATGTGGTGGGCGTTTAGACCAAAGCGGTGGTGCGTGACGTCAGACGTAACTAGCTGGTGTTGGCATAGTAACATCAAATGTAGTTTCCCATTTCCGTTGCCATAGAAACTCAAAGCGTAAAACATGGAGGATTTACAAAGTAGATATTTGTCCGTGTGTGCAGAAGTTCAGCGACCCCCCAAAGCATATGTTTTGAAAGTACTGGCAGATAGCACGAACAGGTTGGTTAACATACAAGTATCGATAACCTCTCGCCTTGCTTTTATGTCAATGTATTTTTGCTTTATTTTGTTTAGCGATGTTGTTTCGCTCGTATTAGCTGGAAATGATCGGCATGGAGAAAGACTGACAGATGACGATGTGCTTGTCTTGTCAAAAACGCTTGCTGGAAATTCGGCAATAAAGGGTAAATATTAACTCGCGTTTAAAAGACATTTTTAAGACGGGTTGTACCTTTACAAAAAAATTGCCCTTACAAATAAACAATAATTGCAGGTTTGGACCTTAGATACAATTGCATTACGGATAAAGGAGCTGTTTATCTGGCAGACCTCATTCAGGTAACGTTACTACTTCAAGTCAGTATACCTTACTATAAATTTCAATATGTGTGCTTATTTATAAGCCCATACTGTATGTACAGGGCTGGGGAGTAACGAAATACATGTAACTTAGTTACGTATTTAAAATACAAAATTTGAGTAACTGTTTTTCATTACAGTTACTTTTTAAATGGTGGTAATCAAATTACAGTTACATCCGAAAAGTATTTTAGATTACCAAAGTGATTACTTGGAATTTCAATGGCATTTATTTCATGTAAACTTTATATTAACTGTAACGGGCAATTAATGTAAACAGCAATGGGTGATTCTCTGACTCTGACATTCTGCAAAAGCATCCCAAACTACAGTTCTGCTCATTTTCATGCCCCTTGCAGAATATGCTAAATTGGAATAGTTTTAACAAAATAAGAGGGATCTCGGATCATACAAATTGCATATTAATTTTATTTAGCACTGTTCTTCATATACTCCATTAGACAATTTGAGCCAATTTATACAAATTGCGACATAAAAAATTGACATACCCTTGAATCTTTAATGTCTGTGGTTACCTGAATGATCAACGACTGTTTTCATGTTTTGCGAGTCCCTTGTTTAAGTAATTTGTTTAGGTAATTGCAACTTTTTTATCTCAGAGTTCTTTTATAGTTCTGACTTTTTCCTCACAATTGCGAGTTTATAACTCACAAATCTGATTTATTTTGTTAGAATTGTGAGAAATATACACTCACAATTGCATCTGTCAGTCCAATGAGAGAAAAAAACTGACTTTTTTCTCAGAATTGCGAGGTTGAGAAAAAACTCTGAATTGTTATAAAGTTATAAAGTCAGAATTGCATAAAATCAACTTACTATACAAATGTCAAAATTGCGAGAACTCGCAATTGTGAGTTTTTCATGCAATTCTGATTTCATAACTTGCAACTGCGAGTTTAAATCTCGCAATCCTTAAAAAAACGAAATTTTAATTTTGTATTTAGTGATGGAAACAAGTTTCCATGAAACACAATGCAGCATTCAGAGAAGGGGGTGAAAATGTTTAAACAGGATGATGTGTAAAGATTTTTTATTTTGTTTATAGATAGTATTTTTTCTGCCCTTCACATTAAGCATGTATAACCACATGTTTCCCAGAAGACAAAATAAGTACATTTTGCCTCCAATTCAAAAAAGTTTACACACCCCAGCTCTTAATGCATTGTGCTGCCTTTTTGAGCATCAGCATTTTTCCTTTTCTTTTTTCTTAGATTGTGTGCTTTTTTGCTTTAAGATATATTGTGGAAAACTAATGTTGTTTAAAATAAAATGCAGAGGAAAGCCAAGTCCTCTGTTTGGTGATCCCTTTGTGTTACGTACCTTATTAGTATTCCAAAGTATTCTAAAGTATTTAGATTAAGTTACAGAATTTGTGTAATCTAACAAAATACATTACAAATTACTTTTTAAAGCATGTATTTTGTAATCTGTAGTGAAATACATTTTAAAAGTAACCTTCCCAGTCCTGTACAGTATGTATAACCATCCTGGCATGAGAAAGCAATAAAGCAATATGACCATTTTACAGGAGAGCGAGTCCCTTCAGTTTCTTGATCTTATGTGCAATAACATTGAAGCAGAGGGTGCAGGAATGCTAGCAAAAAGTCTCCATGTAAGTCTGCATATAATCTATATTTTATTATAATGCATTTTAATACACATCATAATTAATACTCCAACAAACCACTCAAGTCCAGTCTGTTCTCTGAATTTTACAGAAAAATAAAAGCTTGAGGAAGCTCAGAATGACTGGAAATAAGATCGGAAACAAAGGTGCCATGCAACTGGCTGCCATGTTGCAGATCAATGCTACTTTTGAGGAAGTGGATGTGTCAGATTGTGACCTGGTACACAAGTAAAATGATATACATCAATATATATTTAAATACAAGTTTAAACTTGAATTAATCGAATGATTATGTTACGATTATTTAACAGACTACACAAAGTGTAATAGCATTTGCCATCGTCTTGAACAACAACAGAAGAATTTGTGCCATTAATATTAGCCGACCTCTTCTTTTCAGTCTTCAGGTATGGCTGAAATGGTGTTTTTATTTTACCTGCTCTATGATTACTGTATTTTACATTTACAGTTACATTTAGTCATTTAGCAGATGCTTTTATCCAAATATTATTGTATTTGGCTAAATTGGTTAATAAAAATCTTGCCCTTAACAACAGGAGGAAACAACAGAACATATGGCACATATGCTGATGGTCAATAAAACATTAAGGGAGCTGCACATGGGAAAACATGGCATGACTGACACTGGTGTGGATAGACTGTGTGAAGCATTGAAGATGAACTCTTCTCTACGCTACTTGGATCTTCGTTGGTATTCATACACACATACACACAAATATTTTGTTGCAGTGTTTTTTTTTTTGTACCTTTAAAGGTCCAGTGTATGATATTTAGCAGCATCTGTCATTTACTTACCTTCAGTTTTTTTACAGTAACAGAATTACACGAGATGGCGCCAGATGCCTATCAGAGGTTTTAAAACAAAATAGCACTTTGGAGATTCTAGATCTCTCCTCCAATTGCATTGAGGATGATGGTGCTGTGTATCTAAGTGAAGCTATCAAGATTCCACACAGCAAACTCAGAGCGTTAGTGGACTGTTTTAATCCTCCTATGTTCTCTGTTTTTTTTATTATAATACAATTCACACACCATAACCGTCTCCATCATTCTAGTCGTCCAACAGATTTCTTCTTTTTTTTTCTTTCTAGATTGTCCATTACCGGTAATAACGCTGGAACCGCAGGTCTTATGTGCCTCTACAAGGCCATCAGAGTCAATTCCAGTCTCACAAATGTTTACATTTGGGGGAACAAACTTGAGGAGCCAGTCTGTGTGGTGAGACTCCATGTCCGATGTTATCAAATAGTGTTCCCAAACAGCTGCAAAAAGTTCTTGTTCTTGTTGTTCACAGGCTTTCTCCCAGCTGATAAGCAGCGGGCGACTGTTGGAAGGGCACACAGATGTTTCCCCCTATGAGGTTGACGGTCATGTTTTCTTGGCAGAAGCATCTCATGGTTTGCGGAGACATTACTATTGGACATCCCCATATGGGATGAATGATTTCAGTAATTCTGCACTGGCACTGATTTCATCACATTCGTTGGTATCTTCGATCCAGTCAGAATTGCAACTGTGATGTATTTTCAATCAATACTTTTTTAGGATTTAGGACTTTTTAGGAGGCAAAATTCGGTACTCTTGGTTACAATTGGTTTTATTATAAAATGCGTTTTATTATTTATCATTTGAGTTCTTATTGACAGCTTACATCTTTGTGTCTAGTATTTGGAAATGTCACAGACGGCCATGATGAATTGTGAATAACACATCATTTATGTAAATGGTTTGCTCTGACACTTAGTCTTTGTTATGTTGGGTGTCACATGCTAATTTTCCCACAGTTTTTGTCATGACACCCAAGAGTAATAAACATTTTGTTGACTTCAGTCTAAACAAATCTTTCGGTAGTTTTCTTTTTTGTGTAAACTATTCTTAACTCTGTGTTACTGGGTTGGATTTTTAATATATAAATACCTGAAATAAACGATCAAACAATTTGATATATTACTGATTTGTGCAATCATGTTTTTTACAAACACATATCATAATATATTAAAATCATATTAATGAACATCTAACACTTAAAAAAAAGGTTCACATACGAAATGTAAAACCAAATCTGGTTCTGACTGTCACCTGTCAATCAACGCTTCATTCAGTAACATCCTGATTTGCAACTTCAGTAATATAAAAGACATGAACTTCAAAGCTGCCTCAACGCCTCTTTTTAACCTGCTGCCTTCGGTGTGGGCGTGGCCAGACTGTCACATTCCAGAACGACGTTCTTCTTGCTAAGATTTTTTTCCAGCTTTTCTCTTTCAGCTGAACTTACAGCCCAGTGCTGCAGAGACAGACGGGTGAGGCAGGGCAGTTGCGAAAGGGCCTCCAGCAGTGAGGGTATCCAGGGGGACGCAGAAAGAGATGCGACGGGACGAAGGCTGACATCCAGTTCCTCCAGACCCTTCAGACCGCTTGCCTTTCCAAACAAGGATGTCCAACCTCCATCTCCAACGCTGCCATTATAGGACAGATCCAAGAGCTTCAGCTGGGACAGAACACCACGTTGGCAGGCAGATTCTAGAGGATTACAAGACATTCATAGACAGATCTAAAATAATGAATCGAGTAGACGACTTGGATTCATTTACATTTACGCATTTTCCAGACCAAAGCAACTTACAGTGCATTCAAGGAATACGTTATCAACTATGATCTCGATGTTATTGAAACCACACCCAACTAAAACTCACCTAGGTGTAACACATCCTCGGTGGTTAAATTACAACTACACAGTCTGAGTTCTTGTAGTTTGCACTCAGACTCCTGCAAGGGCTCCAGAAATTCCCTCAGGTTTTCCCCCACACACTTGTTCCAAGATAAATTCAGACTTTCAAGCTGTTTCAGCGTCACCATTGCAGCAGCTACAAAAAAACACGCTTCAGAATCCTTTCATTTTGTTACATTTTTCCATTTAATGCTTTCTGAATTTGTTCTGGTTTCATACCGACAGCGTGGCACGCTGATGTGTTCAAAGCACAGTTATTCAGCGGGAGTTTGAATATTTGATGGAGAGGGAGGGCATGCAGGAGATCTTGGAGAGTACCTCCAACACTTTTATTGGAGGAGACATCCAGCTCTCGGAGCTCTTTTAGAGATGGAGCTACCTGGACTGAAGGAAAGAATTTCAACAATGCCAACAAATTTTATAACATTTTCAAACAACAGTAACTGTTTTTCTTACCTAAAGCCAACAGATCTTCCTTTGTTAAGCAGCACAAATGCAAGTCCAGACTTCTTAGGTTCTTGAGAAGTGTAAGATTAGTGGCCAGTGAGGTGAGACCTCCACTCGCTTCCTTGTTGCAGGACAGGTCTAAGTGCTCCAGCTCACTGATGAATCTGAGAGCTTGACCTTTTAACATTTATTATAACATTTTATTCTCCTGTACACCAAATAATTGAAAACAACAACCCTTAGAGGTTTTAGCAATTAAAAGATCATTATCATGTTGATTTGTGCAGCTAATAGTTATTTTGCCGGTTAAGTCTATCTACGTATACTCTCTTATTAAATATCTTTCATACCCAGAATAATAAAGCTGTCTTTATTTAGTCCACACATGCTCAGTTTCAGGGTCTTCAGCCGTGGAAGAGAGCTCAGAGAAGAGGTCAAGTTCTCCATTCCCTTGACCAAGAGCTTATTATTGGACAGATCTAAGTCCTTCAAACTAGACAACATGGGAAGAGCCGTACCTGGAGAAAAATATCAAAATATCAATGCTTCCAATTGACAAAATTCTGTTTAATGAAGCAACTTGAGCTTACAGAATTCATTATAGGTATTTCTGTATGATAGACTCTCGAATTGTGTCTATAAGAACCTTTAATAAAACGTATTTAGAGAATCATAGCATGCAGTACTTGAAGGCTCCACACTATTTCCATCACTGCTATGAGATTTATTGATATTGCTTCTTACTCAGAGCTGTAATGTCTGACTCTGTGAGTTGACAGTCCACCAGCCGGAGTTCTTTCAGCGTGTTGTCAGAACGGAGGTGCTCTGTGAAGTCCCTGAAATTTCCTGCGCCTACGCCAACATTCCAGGACAAATCGAGCACCTCCACCAGAGGAATGCAGTCAAAAGCCTCACCTGGAACATCAGACACCGTTTCACCAATCGGTTTTACTATTAATATTATTAATATACTAATTATTAATGAAGTCATATTTTTTGAATATGCCATTCTCATGGCACATTTTCCTTAAGGATATATTCACATACTGAAAAGCAGGAGATACATGAAGATTAAATATATGAATCTGGCCATGATTTGATATCCATGGTACACTGACATAATACTGAAGGCTTTTGTGAGGGGAGCTACTAGTTCGTTAGTTTAATTAATAACTTTTTTACCAAGAGCAGTGAGATCTTGCGCTGTCAACCTGCAGCTACACAACTTTAGTACCCCCAGCTTCTCCACATGCTGCAGATGGGCCGTAAGTGCCTTCAAGGAGCCTCCTACCAGATCATTCCATGAGAGATCCATCACCTCCAGCTGAGGCAGGAACGGCAGTAAGGTGGCTGAGGTACCATCAAAACAATAATTAAAGATCTCTCGTATATATTACAGTACTGTGAAAAGGAAATACGTCACACCCACCCAGTTCCACCACATCTGTGGCTGTCAGGTCACAGTGGCTCAGGTTAAGATTTTGACTGTGTGGGGTTTTCCCCAACTTCTGAACAAACTGCTTCACCCGACCCCATCCCACAACAGAGCCGGTCTCGTCATCCACATTGTTGATGTCTAATGGGAAAGAAGCGCTTGTCAAGCTTTATTTGTGTTACGCTGCACCTTGTAAATGTGATTTTGACCTGATTCCCACCTTTCTTAGGTTCAGTGTTGTCTTTTCCTTCATTGGCCTCTGATTCTTTTAATTCAGGTATCCCTACCTCTCTCTTGTCGCTGCTCTCGGATGGGCGGAAAAGGCGGCCAACGGATGGTTTCTTTCTTTCCGTGAATGACGTTTTTCTTCTGAGCTGGTTCATAATCAGATCCAGAGGAGATCTTTTCAGACCGCCTTTAGCAGACTCTGCATTAAAAAGTATTATGACTACAAATGAACACCATGAGAATTTTTTCAACATTTCATTAATACTGTGGCTTTTTTGGACTTAATCTTTCTTAGATTTTGCAATTCTCATTATTCTCCATGATTATTTTATTTTAACTTTTTATTTCTGTGATGTATTAACTATTACTCTGACATAAATATTGTTTATTTGCAAGTTGGATAAAGTCAGTAAAAGAACACCCCTTGGGAAAATTACCCATGGTTTTATTATAGTTTAACTATATTTAAATAGTTTTATTTTTTATTTATAGTTTTATTTTATTTTAGTATTAACTGACATAAAACTAATGTGACAATGCAAAACAAACTCTCTTTATAAAAAAGATTTTTATATTAGCGGTTTTCTTTTAAATTCGGGGTGAAATGTGACCCGGAAATATTCCTGACACACTTCGTCAGATTCATACTTTCTAGACAACATACCTGTTGAATCCATTGCTTTGTGTTTGAAAACAGCCGACTTGATTTCAGAGGTCTCGGGGTGACCTGAAGGTAAATAAGTAACGTTACATTTTACATGGGAAGAGAAATGCGTGTGCTGTTATGTTTGCAATAGAGAATCTGTCCTTTTGGAATATTATTATTTAGTACGTTCATGTTTTTTGACAATCGATTAATGTTCTTGTATACTTTGCAACATCCTCTCCGTTTGAACAGGATCTATTCAAAAACCACCAGATTTTATTTTATTTGTATGACTATTGTCGTTCCTACCTTGCTGTGTTTCTTGTAACTTTAAAGTCTACACGTGCCCGATGATTTCAAGTAGATTCAGTCCCCCACATAAGCTGCTATTGATCTCATCCCGGATCCCGGAAGTGTTGGGCGGGTTGAATTTTGGCAAACAGGCTTTTACATAAACAATGTCAACTGTTAGCTGTCACATGAGCCCAGATACATAAAAGCCTCGATTCTGAAAAAAATCTCAGTTATTCATTAAAAAACGTATGAAGTTTTCTAAAAGTGGACTTTGGCCGCGATGGTTAACTTGTACCACCTCCTTTACTTTACGAGAATTGGCCATGGTAGCCATGGAAACCATGAGTTGCCACCAAAATGCCATAGTTACTAAAGTTATTGTTACTGCTAAAAACCGTACAAAAGTTTTATGTTCACTTTTTCGATCTTTATTTATATTTCTTCCAACATTATAGTAAACGTTTCAAAACTAAATGTTACTATGGAAATCGTGTTGTAAATAAAAAACAAATTAGATTAGACGAAAACTATATTTGAGCATCTTCATTGCAATCCCTTTTTGCCTAGAATTTATAAAAATGTTCTCATGGTATTTTATCGAGATGCTTTCCAAACACTGTTGAAGCTCTGGTTGGATGCTTTTTCTTCATTTGGTGAAATCATCTTTTTTGTTATCTTTTTAAATAAAACAATATGCTGTCATAGTTAACTTACATTTTATGTGATGTCATATGATATGATGATATTTTAGTGGAAACTAAATCCAATTAATATAAACTACTAGGCAAAGTACAATACAAGCCAGTTTAATTAAACAAACATATATAATCATTTTTATTGTTTTCTCCAATAATAAATTAGTATATAATTTCCCATAAGCTAATGTAAGAAAAAAATGACATACAAAACTTAGTGGGTCTTGATCATGAGGAGGTAGGACAAAAGTCATACAACACACATAAAGAATGGCACTGGCAAATATAATCATTTTGTATGTGATAACATAACAATGTGAAATACGTTTGGCTTAAAGGTTAGGGAATAATACTCAGAATATTTGTATTTTATATATTATATGTATATATATTTGTATATTATATATTTCTGCAATCTCACATGCATCTTTAAGTCATCTGGAAAAAGAAAGAGGAAGATAACCATAAAAGGAAAGACATAGCAGCAGCAGCACAGAGGTATTTGTCAGTCATACACCTGATTTCTCCATCCACTCCTATACATAACAACACAACCTGTATTGTTTTATATATTTGTATGTATTTGTCCCTTTGAGGTAGTAACTATTAAATTAAGCGTATTTAGGTTTTTTATATGAAAGCTATTACAGACAGACACATTGATTGTCAATTACAGCAAAGTATACAATTACCTATAAGTCATTTTCTTTCTCAAGCTCAGAATACCATATCACAGAGCAAAGTACAAAAAGACCTTGTTTGTCTAGACGTTTTATAGAATGTAAAGTACAAGGATAAGATTATTTCCTGTACTTAAACTGTATGATGTGGCAACACGTGTTAAACTTGCACAATCGCTTCATACAATTTAAAGGGGTCTGTTACTTTGTTTCTGTCCTTTAAAAGAGAAAGAAGAGAATTTTGTTGCTCATTAAAGGAGGTAAAACATTCACTGGAAATGGCTTCGAAAACATCTGCTATATACAGTATCTGAACTGTTAAAGTCATACCACAGTGTAAACAGTTATATGTATCCGTATCTTTTAAAGTACACATGCATTATATATTTTACATTCATATCAAGCATTGCTCACATAAAAATATAAACTTATAAGACAAAAAGAATGTTAAATATGCATTATCTGACATGAATTTTCACATAACATTTTCCAAGAAACAATAAATACCTTTAACACAATATATCACTTGATGTATTTTTCAACATTTCCAATTTTAGAAAAAATCTCTCTTCTTTTCCTATCAGTAGTGCTAGCACTGCTAAACTTAAATGGATGGCGTTGATTGTATGCTTGCAGCGTTAGATGCTTGCATAATGTCTATAAACGCCACAAATCTATTTTCACGTGTTCCAAAAAGCTCAGTTCAACCTGATAGTTATTCTTATTTTCTTCACAACCAATTTACTGAATAAACCCAACTTAGGATGGCCCGAAATTGTTTCACAGAACTGGAATTAAAACATCCAGTTCCTAAACAAATCTTGATCGCGGATTTTAGGAATTCCAGTAAATTCTGATTTCCTTAAAAGTCAGGTCACGCAATGGTCAAGCTAAGGCGTCGGCGACATATGTGTGTCGTTAGAGGCTAAAGACAGTGGACTGTCCATTGAAGCAGGGGGTACAGACTCCTTCATTTGTTGTTTGAGTTCAGAGATGGTGTGCTCCAGCCTCTCTCTGGCCTCCCTCTCCCTACGTAGCTCCTCCTGCAGCTCTTCGCGGTCCTCTTCGGCATGGTCCAACCTTCGGCGGAGCTCTGATAACTTCACAAGCACAAAAGCTCATAGATCAGCTACAGGGACGCATTTAGGTTGGACCATAACAAATATGATGTTTAGAAACACTTGTTTATCTTATGTTAAGATTAGAATATTACATTAAAAGATCACTAATGAAATTGAATCAAGTAAATCAACGACCTGATAAGGCTCGAGTTTGGTGCGTGTAATTGCTACCTGTTTGGCATAGATGGTTTCCTGGTGCGGTTCATCGACCGCATCTTTGCATCTGCAGCCTTGTTGTCTCAGCTGATCGAGTCTGGACTTCAGCTTCCTCTGTTCCTGCTGGACCTCGCCCAGCCTCTGAGCGTGCTCGCTCTGCACAGCCTCCAGTTCCCCGTGCAGGTCACGGCGGTCACTGACTTCACCCCGATGCAGAATCTGTAGCTCCTGTTCTCATGTAACAGGGAGAATGAGATGTCAAGCATAGTCAAAAGGTAAAAACAGATACTATATTGTACAGTGGTATTGTATTTTAGATGTTTGTATTGTACTGGAATCTAGGCAGGGTAATAACCTTTTCAAGTTGTTTTTGTTTGCGTAGAGTTGCCTGAAGTTTCTCATGCTGAGCGCTGTACATCTGAAGGAGTTCCAATACCATGCCGTCCTTACTGTGTTCTGCATTTACACCAGCAGACCGCTTACAAGCTGGCATATCCAGTTTTTGCCATTCATCCGGACTGCCGTCATCTGTTTGGCCAGGTGTGTGACTTGTTCTTTCCTGTCCTGTATTACGCAAATGACAACAAACAATTCTTTTATTCTGAAGCATATTCTGATTTAAGCATTTAGGCATACGGTTTATATTTTTTATCAGTACGAGTTTTCCCTGGGACTAAAACGTATTGTGCAAGCGCTTTGCTTCAGCTGTTGAGTTAAAGTTAGACATTGTTATTGGATGGGAACTAACGAACCTGAAAAGGAGGGTGTCTTTCGGTCAGTGTTGCCTCCATCCTGACTTGCATCATCCTGAGAGTCTCCATGTTTGGATGGGCCTCCCAATGCGTCTTCTCCTGGGGTCCGCATTTCCTTTCCAGACACACACCCAGCTGCCGGTTTTTCAGGCACATACTGGTACCAGCTAGAGATGAGAACCAAAAAGATGGTTATTTGCTTTTATACTCTAATTATATTGCTGAAATTACATTACAAAATGATTCTTATATTGATTTAAATATGTACAGTTTTATCATTTAAAAGTGTGTCACCCTATTATTAAAAATGTATATTTTGCATAAAGACAAAGGGGTCTAGGCCAGCTTTTTTATTCTCTTTACCACTAACGCGAAATTAAAGTATTCTTTAAATAAGTTTTTTTTTTTTTGCACAGCATGGTAGGACATGCAATTCTGCCTTTATTTGTTTATTAAAGGCATAGTTCACTCAAAAATGAAAATTCTCTCATCATTTACTTACCCTCAATTTTGTTGTTCTGCTGAACACAAAGCAAGATATTTGGAAGAATGTTTGTTACCAAACAGTTCTGGGGAACTATTGACTTCCATAGTAGGGAAAAACGACTATGCTAGTCAATGGTGACCCAGAACGGTTTAGTTTCCCACATTCTCCAAAATATCTTCTTTTGTGTTCAATAGAACAAAGAATTTTATACAGTTTAGGAACATTTCGAGGGTGACAGAATTTGAACATTTTTGGGTGAAATAAACCTTTAATAAACTCATAAGTTAAATGCACCTGGACTAATTACTGTAATGATAAAAATGTAATTGTCCTAAAACAAATATTTTTATGTAAAATATTAATTATTTTTCTCCTTTTTGCAATAAAATATAGCTTGGATGCTTTCTCAACGAATGAACAGAAGTCACCTTTGCCACATCAAATCAGCGTGACTGGGGTGTTCCTTAAGACTGGCAAGCAAATGCGAATCAAACACAAAAGCAGGTGAAGAGACTCCCTGAAACAGAGATAAAAAGAACTTGTTAACCAGGTTTCACAGACAGAAAGTGATTGATTGCCGCATTATGTGTAAAAACACATTACGCTTTGTTCCTCAGAAGTTCTCACTTGGAGAACATAGATTTAAACCATTCACTAAATAGGCTGGATGTCGTTTCTGTGTGGTGCCTTGTAAAAACGCTATTGTGAGTCATTCTGTTTCTGTCATGCTTAAAGATATAATCGAATAAGACTTTTATATTCTTGTGAATGCGTTGGAAGCTGATTCTGGATTAACACTCTAATTCTGACACGTTTAATGGGGCCGGATGTCTGTGCTATGATGTTTCACTCCCTAATACAAACAGGAATGCGCATCTGAACACATCACACTGGGGGAAAAGTGGATGGTTTTTCCATCAACAAACTTAAATGTGAGCTGCTTTAATGTAAATCAGATCTGTCCAACCAAACATCTTGCAAATTCAGCTTGTCTGTACTTAAAACAACAATTAAAAAACACCCACACGGTGTTGATAAAAAAATCATTTCCGTTCATAGCTTTACAATTCACACATACTCAAAAGTCCCTCCGCTGTGGTTACGAAGCACGTTCCTCAAACTGTTCTGTGTTTGAAGACCTTTACTTGATACGAAGTGCTTTTATGGAAACAGAAACTTCCTAAGCATACATTTGTTACTATAGTACTGTATATACTGGTAGTGAAAATGGTTTGTGTATATCACCTAGAAACAAAACAGGCAATGCAGGTTTAGTTTAAAAACACACACACACACAACCATAGTTTTACATGTGAGGTCATGTGCGAGAACTCCAGACGAGTGGGGGAGGGGTGGGCTGTCTGGGGGCCGTCACGTGGAGCTCATGGCACGAGTACTCTAATCTACACAGCTATTTACGACATGACACGCACACTCCTAATACACTAAAACAACGACGTGATTCATTTTTGACCTCGTGAGATACAGTCAACGCACCAGATCTGCCTGTGTGTCTGATCAGTTAGTTTTCCTGACCTGACCTTGCCTTAACCTCGCCATTACAGGGTGATAATTTGCCTTTGGTAGCATATTATGTACTCATACGTTTGTGACCTTAAAGATGATACACAGAAAATGTATCTCTGGGTGACACCTTTATGAGATATCAACATATTAGTAATAATAGAATATGAGTTGCAAATCATATTAATATCTTAAATTGCATAATAGATTAATTGATAATAATATACACCTTTATAATGAATTAGTATAAAGTATATGTATAATGATTTGAAATAAGTCATTAATATATTTTGCTATTCTATATTTATTATTCAGTCCTTTAGATGGATATATTATATTTTATATTGCATATTTAATGCTTCCCCCAAACATCGAGCTCAGTCTGTATCTGCAGCGAGAACAGCAGTTGTTGTTGAGTCTCTGGCTAAGCATTATATAATGAGATGGGAATTTACTGAACGCTCTGAAAATTCATTGGCTGGGAAGGAGGCTGGGGCCGGGGGTCTGCGATCTGATTGGTTTGGACCGAGGTCCTCCTGGGTGAATGCTGGGCTTGCAAAGGGGGGAGCAGTTCTCTGCAGGCACATGTAATAAAATGTCTCTTTCGCTCATTCTTTCCTCATCTTTCTTTTTTCTCTTGCCTCCCGCCCACTCTCATCTCTCTGTTTCTTTCCTCTGTTGCCGTGGTTCCTGCTGTTTGTGCAGACTCTGTCAGAAGGAGTTTGAGAGTCTAGTGACCTGGTTTAAACTGCATTCAGCCATTTCCTTTGGAGGGAAACATCTGGTGCGACATGAGAGCTGGATTCAGCTGACCCAACATTACATTCGCTGTTAACTTTATACTCGAAACATTTACAGAAATTTGAGTACGGAGACTTGTTGCTTCTCTCTGATGCATACAGCTTCTAGGACGAATCTCAATAAACCGTAATGCGAAAAATCGGAATTTACACATCATAGTCCTCATTTAAAATGTACTTAAATGTCATTTTTAAATCTAATAATGGGAATCACTAAAACACGGTAAAAAGTGCTTAGTCATTAAAAATGCTGTCATCCAAAACATCTTTATGCATGCAGTTTGCTTTTTCTATATAAAACATTTCTCACACTTTCAAGAGATTCACTATAAACGGACAAGATGCAGACTACCCATATATTTATTTCCCTGTGTTTTCAGTTTTGCTTCAGTTGAAAATTTGCAGAACAAATATTCCAAGTACTACTTTCTTCATCAATACTGTTTTCTAATAGATTAAAACAGAACAGATTCTTACCACATGTGACTGCCTTTTCTCCTGCTGGAACTTCATATCCTCCAGAGATAGCTGCAGCTTCTCCTCATCCGCGGTTCCAAGGTGTCTCTGTGCGAGCTGCAGATAGCAGGCCCACTTGGCTGAGTCGAAGCCCCAGTGACACGTACGTTTGTCGGGCTGTCGATGGGAGTGCATGACAAACCGCTCCGGGCAGAACAGTTTCCGGCACAGGGAGCAGCGGATGCAGGGCGCGTCCTGACTGGAATAAAGCTGGGGTACAAACAGTCCTTGACATTTCCCCAGACATTGGTGTTCCACCCAAAATGCTCCAGCTTCCTCACTCTCGTCCTCCTCTCCAGAACTGTGACCTTTGTGTGGATTCCTAGAGGGTTCTTCACCTGGATGGAGCAACGTGTTACAGAGGCGCTGGGCATCGGTTAGCGTGATGAGCCCGCAGGATGGAGTCCCTGGCGGTAGGACACCCAGCACTTTGAGGACATGGAGTTGTGTTGCGTCACAGCGAGAACAGTACAAATAAAGCTGATCGCACACTTGATTGATCTGTTGTAGGGAGAAGTCTCGCAGAACGGTGTTTAACAGTTGGGGCAGACAAAGACGCAGTTCACCTCCCACCGAGAAGCAGGAGATAGTCTCGCCCTCCAGACAGCAGAGGCCAAGGTCTGTGGAGCTGTCAGGGGGGACCAGAAGAGGCCCTCCCGCCATACCTCCTTGGGCCAAAGGAGGTGCCATTTTATACTGACCATGATGACCAGAGAACGCAGCCGGACCACCAAGGGAACACTGGCTACTGAGAGAGAACTGCGCTAGAGTGTGCTTCAAACCAGGACTCAGATCTGGAGTGGCCTCCATCCCATTTGTTGCCTTGGAAACCTGATACCCACTAGCACCACCAGAGCTGAGAGAGGTTTCTGGAATTTTTTTGCAGGAGAGATTGAGAGCAGCCATCACGCGTTTCTTGATGGGCGTAGCGTCTGTGCCATTACCTCGCCACAACCTCTTTACTGGGACTTTAGGGAGTGTGTGGTACTCGGGGGGCCAGGGACGGTTATTCTCAGTAGTTGCCATGATGTTGTGGATATCGATATTGTCTTCAGTGACAGAAATATACACAGAGGAAGTATCAGGAATGCAGGGCGTTTTACATGTGGATCATGGTGAAGGACTGCCCTTCTTACACTTCCAAAATGAGTCTGAAAAGATCCAAAGAAAAAGAATGAATAAAAAATACTTAACTGGAAACTAAATAGCTATGTTGCTGTGGGCTTTGACTACCCTCTCATTTTTAAATTAACCATTTTTAAATAATAATAGTCTTCTCTAATTATTTATTCAACATAAACTATATTGATGACTACTCTGCTATCATTATCCGTTAAAGAAGATGTCATTGTGGAATTTAAAATATTAACATGTAAAATTAACATATTTTAAAGAAAATATTCTTCATATTTTCAGTGGGAATTTGCATTAGCCAACAACAAGGTTGTTGACTTTTATTACTTGAAGTCATTATTATAGAATATATAGGGCCTAATAATTATTTAAAAACTATAGTATGCATTTTAACATCATACTATCATCATAAAGTTTACAGTATACATTTTATGGGATTACTATTAAGTATTTTATGTCCTAAACAGACTTTATTATCACACGGCATTATATTTCAACTAAAAGATCCAATATTTGAAACCAGACAGAAACTATGCTCTCACTCATAAGACTGACTCTAAACATTAAAAAGACTTATTTTATTATTTTCATTTAATATGAATATTTTGTCTTTTTCGAGAAGAATAATGTTATTAGCCTCGTTGTCTAAGGTGGGTCTGGTTTTGTATTTCGTCAGGGATAGCGCAATCTTGTCACAAATTAATCATATCTGTAATGGGTTGTGGCTGTATGTGATAGACTTTCCACCCCCCTCCTACGGGTCCGATTACTCACAGCCAGAAGCCCCGCCCCTCCCCACCTCCCACAGTTTTTACTCACAGTCGGAGCTCCGCCCCTCCCCCCTCTGCCGTGGTAATGACATTCACTCCTGCCCGAGACCTCTGCGGGACTACCCCCCATATGTTCCCACACCTACGACACTTTAACATTTCACAACAAACTGCGAGGGAACCCCCTCGAGAAGATTTAAATGGTAGAAGATAATCCTTATTTTTATTCAGTGGTTGTAATATTACAAATACAAAGAAACCGCGTTCTGCCCAGTGAAACGGTCAATGCAATACATTAGGCAAATATGCATCTATTATTTTATCTAACAGCGCATGAACAAAATACATTACAATTGTGGGGGATTATAAGCACTCTCAAAATGGAACGTTATCGGCTTGTGAATAGTATCGGAGAGCAATATTTGAACATATGTCACATTAAAAATACAATTGAAACACACACTAGAGAAATCATTCAATGTAATGGTGAGATATGTGTTATAATAACAAGAAACAAACGCAAAACTAATTGAATTATTATTTCAAATATAAAAAATGAACAAATTGAAAATACGTGCTTCCGTTGTATGTAGTGCCAAACGGAAAAAAACAACATAAAGCTAAACTTACCTTTAAATGTAAATTGTTAATTCCTCGATTCTTTCACAAGAAGAGAAGGGACGCTTGCGAAATATTTGTATTTTATATCACGGGATTCCGTCAAAGTTCACAACCGCACTAGCGCCCGTCGCCCTGAACTGATAACAGCGGTGCGGACTTCATGCTGATAGACTCGCGACGTCAATCCACAACCCAACAGCCTACGTCACCCGACGGGCTGGTACAGTCACGGCTAGACGGCATGATGAGAAGTCTGTCTGCCATATGGGGGCGGTACCCGAATTCCGATGAGTCCTGCCCTTGAGTAGACAATCCTTTGCTTTGATTGGTATGGCCTTCTGAGCGACGTTTTGTCTATCCTATCGTAGATCACCTTGTAAATACCGCCCAGCAACCACAGCCATAGCAGGATTAGGAAATCTGTCTAGCGCTCTGAGATGCAAATCTGGTGAAATGCGTGAATCTACGTGCGAACATTTATATATACAGTATGTTTGGCAAATTATTGTATATTTAAAACAGATATTCTCCAAATTTAACAGTCAAACTAGGGAAAAACAACACGTGTTTTTGGTCTTTGTTTATGTAAATCATACTTTGCAGTAGTTGAGACAATTGTGTCATAATATATCTCGTAATTATCCAGTACAGTATCTAAACTTTATCAAACGCTTTGAATGTTTGTTTAGATATTATACTTTGGTTTTAACTTAACTTTCGATTAGGAACAACACGGGGAACAACATAATGAAAATAATGCCATACAGCTCTCTGTATAAATAAACTACCACAGTTCACCATAATATATTTGAGCGTGTATTTACTGTTTGTGTGTGGACTTTCTGTTTGTGTTTAGTGTAATGATACCTTCAGACAGCCATTTGCAGTCTCTGTCCTGGTGTATTAGCATAATGCAAATGATCCAATTTGACTTTCATTGGATTCAAGGTTTGCATTTCTATAGTTTAGTCTAACATATTGTAGGTTCACACCCTGGCCAGTGCATGAACACCTTTTTGGTGGTTAAATCTCTGTATTTTGTATTTCGCTTATTTATGGGAAATATGACAATCATTAAAAATTATGCATGATTCTTAGCTAATAGCATTTCTTTATAAGAGAAACCTTTCAGGGTAACCATTACCGGGTATGTGTTTTTAGGAAAGCAATTTTGTGTTAAGTGTCTGGGACTAATTGAACGAAGTAAATGTAAATGTGAAGTAGCTGGAGTTTTTCATAACATGTCTCCCTAAAACAATAGACTCTTCCAAGAGAGTGTTTAGTACATGACAAGAGAGAACCTTTTTTGTTAGAAAAGGTTTCTGTAACGCAATAGGCCAAGTGGCAGAACTGGGGGCTAAACAGGCATAATTCTGTCAGTAGAGAATATTATATTATTAGAATAACAGAATATTATATTATTTATAGATATTCATTGGAGCATTTTTACTATTATTCTCAAACCTTAAATCAGTATTGTCTTTAAATTATGTACAATTTCGTGCAGTGTGCTGCAGCCACAAATAATTAAATGTGTTTTTTAAAAACAGCTGAACACTTCTGACATGTCCTTAGAGTATAGATTGGCCATCTGTATTGTGCTACAACAGATGATGCAATTGATAGTTGAAGGGATTAAAAGAGACGGGTTAATTTAAACCACAATGGGAAAGAGAGGAGCGTCATAATGCCCAAATTATTCATTTATTTGCCCTCACTTCATCTCATTACGTAGTCACTTTCCCTTGCAGGCAAGAGGACCCTGGTTCATATTTTCGGAACCTTCAAAGCAGACAGCTCCCAGAATATACACAGAGGACAAAACAAAGAGAGAAAAATCCTTGTTGCTAAGAAACAGGGGAAAAACATGACTCCAGAAGGATAGCATACATGAAATAATAGACCAAATTAAACCGAATTACTACACCGTGCATTGCAGTTGTAACAACACAATAGGTTTAAGACAATAACAGAAAACAAAAAAGTTTTCAAAACATTTTGAAACATTTTGGAAGTTTGTGGGTGCTGAATATATAATAAACACACTTTGATTTCCATCTATGTATAATCAACAATTCTTTTAGTTGGGAACTATGATCACTAGGTGAATTATTTATATAAAACGTGTGGAATGTGTATCCTTATGCATTTTAATCTAATGAAATTACCCAGACATTGATATAGACCCAACCATTTTTTATTGATATGGTAAATTTAAATGTATGAATTATGAACTCCACTTAGATTAGCAGCACTTTAATTTAAGAAACACATATATTTTTTGCATGTAGTAATTTCACTTTTATTGTTGCACAGATTTTGAGAAGGCTTTTTAACCGGAAAGGAAGAAAAGACATTCATGATATCATCGCGTGTATTGTACACGAGGACATTTTTATTCATTTATTATCATTCTGGTCTTACCTGTTTGTGTCTCCTGATTTGCATCTCTTGTTGTTGTTTTACTCTGACCTCCTCCAGGGTTAAGCTTCCACCTGGAAATTGAGCAGGCATGGTTTGGCTCTGTTTTTTCCTTTTAAGGCATTTCGTTTTTGGGGTCACAACAAAGTTTTAGTGTTGTTTTAAGAGGCCAAGGTTAGCAGCTGGGTTTTGGTTTTATTTGTCACTTACTGTTGTGAGGGACGCAAAAGCAACTTTTCAAGGGTTGTTTTTTAATTATCATTTCTGGCCCAACCACTTATCTATAGCTTTAGCTCCTCCTAGCGGCCGTAAGACACAGTTCTGATTATATTTTCATTATAAAAAGTAAATAATGGTTATTTGATCAGTACTTGAGTGACTCACCCACAGTACTAGGAGATATGGAAATGTAACTCACTTAAACGCTTAAGCGCAGATCCTCCAGGGCTGCTAGTTCTGCTGCTCTGGGGGGGGGGGGTCGGGGGGGAATAAGATCCGACCCAACATTTGAGGCCAATAGCCTACTTAAATAATTCTCCTACCTGTTTATTTCATAAAGGGCATTATAATTATTTTCTACTTTAGGTTGTTCCTTCGGTGCACAAGTTGCAGTTTTTAAATTGGTACAGCGATAGAGACTTTCAACCTCTCACCTGTCTCTCGTCTATCTGCAAATTCCCTTATTCCTTGGAGAAATCCGAATGTGTTGAATGCACAGATTTCAGTCAGCAGGAGATAACAGTTTGCTTTATGTTAGTTGTAAAAAGAAAAACCGCAAAGAAAAGCTGTGCGTGTTGAGTTTAACAACACTAAACACCGCAACAGGGTGTGATGCGTAAGGCACACTGGTCGCTGTGGTAACCTCATATAGTAACCGGTAACCATTACTACTATTACTTATTAATAATAATAATAATATAATCTGCAATAATATCATGCTATATAATATTTACTATAGTCAACAAAAATTCTTAGATAGGCTACTCTTATCTATAATGTCTCAGAAGTATAAATGCTGTTGTAGGCTACTATTCATACAGTTTATACATAGTTAATATTACATCATAATATGGTAAGTATACTATATTATAGTATAATATACTGTAGTATACAACAATTTAATACTCAAGTTTACAACAGTAAATTATATTGTATGTAATTTTTATGTGCGATGATAACAACAATAATATTTTATTTATAATAATTGGAAATAATATGCACAGTGATATATATACATATATATATATATATTATATATATGGTGGTGTTGCGTGTGTCGTGCGTGCGTGCGTGTGTTGTGTGTGTGGCATTTTATTAATTAAGAAAAAATAACTGCATTTTAATGTTGATTAAATGTGGTTTTCATGCATCAGACAAAATGATTTGTTTTAACAGAAAAAGGAAGAAAGAAAAAAAAATTAAAAAGGTTTTGACCTTTTAATGATGTGATAGGATCAATGACTGTGGATCAAGAGGGAAAACACTCAAATGTCACAACTTTGTCACAGCAATCTATTATTTTACAGAAATTAACCCTGTATCAGCCAACCCCATATCCAAATAGCACGGCCATCCCCCCTGAATATCAAAATGTAGAAACATGTACGAAATAAAGGGTCCCTGTTAGGTTTGCGCCTGTTGTAAAATGTGCATGTGCATGTGCATTTTCTTCACAGATTTTTCACTGACAGAAGCGTACGGCACACATTTACGGTCCTCCTACACTGTAAGCGGTGCTGTAACGTTCACCGCCCTGATGCATTTCTATCGGTCTCTACGTTTACCTTTGACGCATTACGACATGACGGGATTGTAGCAGTCGCCGAAAACGGTCAGCGTGTGATGGGAGAGCTACCCCGTTGACTTCGGACAGGTAGGATTATCTTTAGCGGTCATTAATAAAGCGTAAATAGTGAATGTGTCGATGGAAGGTCTAAACCCGGCTCGGTTGGAATGGAGGAGCGCCGAAGGGTGCAAGACCGTGCATCGAGCATCATCCTTTTCCCTTTTGACTTTCATTTTGTGTATTTCGTTGTTACGGCGACTTGTTACCGTGCGCGTTGCGGTAACAAGCAAGGTATCTGCTATAATATATCAACACGGGCCGTCTTTTAGGGAAGTGCATGTCTTCGGGGACGGACAGGGGGCTCTTGCTGTCACTGCGCGAACACACGCCCATTTTCAATCTATGAACAGATCAAAATAATGACTCGGGGAATAAACATTAGACGTGAACGCGCACACTATGCAAGACGCCGTCGTATTTCAATCATGAGCGATTGGGTTCAGCGGGCTTTTGGGATGTAGATATTTGTTATTTGAGGATTTCATCCACTCCGTTAAAGGCCGTCGAAATGTTATGACAAACACACCCGTGTTGTTGGGAGTCACCACGGTGTTTTTCCAGAAATGCACGTCTCTCGAGCCTGGACAGCGGCTCGCGCATAAACATTGAAAACACGCGTGGCATTCTGGCACCTGTGCGTGCGGATTCTCCGCGGCGCTTCCTGGTAGGTGTCTATTAATGTCGTTGTGATTTCACGCGCAATGTAAAAGACTACGGAAGTTAATTGTTAATAACTGTCACAATGCTTCGTTCATTTACTTTCTGGATTTGTATTCTTGTGTGTTGTATGAAACAAAGGGGCACGCGTTATTTATATCTTCACGGTGCAGGAAGGGCGCAAGCGTACTTAATGTATTCTATTTAGGCTAAATGTATTTCTTTATCAGAGTGAATTTGAAAGTGCATTACTTGATCTGCAGGCCGAGGTGAATTGGTATATTATATTGATTAAAAGAAGGGATTTCAGATGTTCGTATTGCAAATATTCCGTTTTCAGGCGTTTATTTTTTTGTAGACAATCGGCTGTCAGATTAATCTGAATCGTTTCCAATTTACTAGAATACATTGCCTATTTGGTTACACTTTACAATAAGGTGGTATTTGTTAACAATTAGTTAATGCATTACATGAACTAACAGTTAACAATACTTCTAAAACATGTATTAATTTTCGTTCATGTTTATTTATATAATCAACCATTGTTAATGCACCATGAACTATAACATGAACAATAGTATTCACATTAACAAGGATTATTAAATGCAGGAAAACTATTGTTCGTGTTAGTTAATGCATTTACTAATGTTAATAAATACAACCCATATTGTAAAGTGTTACCGAATATTTTGTATCTACTTTTAACTCTATAAAACAATGAGTTGACGTCCCTAATTATATTGAATCCGGCTGAATTATTATTTCCTTTCCTGCTTAAACATCATGATGTGTATTTTATGAAATACTTTTCTCAAAGGACAGTAAATACAAATGAAATACTTTAATATCAAAGGCAGGCTGATTTGTATATTTACATTTATGTATAATGCAATAATTCATATTTATATTATTTACTTTGTTGTGAATATTTAGGCATATGCATGTTAATATAGCCTATATGTTAAAACATTTATGATTTATTAATAATTTCCTCTTCTAATTGATTGGTGGCATTTTTAGACCTCTTGTTTTAGTCTTTCGTGTGCGAAGTCTACATGTCATTCTCCTGCAGAACTCGACTTGGGCACAGGAAACTAGCTTTACAAATGGCCTGAACGTTATGCATTTGGCATGACACTTTTATCAAAAACGACTTACAGTGCTTTCAAGGGACACTTGCTCTTTCCTGAGAAGCAGAATATAGACCTGGTAAACAAATAAATGAAGGCTGTTGGAAATTTGCATGTAGGTCGACCTAGGTAGACAAACTACCAGCCTGTGTCAGTTCCCAGCCAGGATTTATTCAAGTATATGAAGAGTCATTTTCACAAAGCAAATCTTAACAAAACTAAAGAATTGCACACATCATATTTATGACCACATTTGTTTTAGCTTCTTATGTCCAGATTCTGTGGAACAATGGACAGGGAGTCCCAAACAAAAGCAGAACCTCCAAAGAGTGCAGGCAACACCACAACCACCCCAACGCTGAACACTTCCCATCAGGCCAATGGTGCCCCCAAAACCCCCCCTGCTCTCACAACCGTAACCACCTTCCACAATCAACCCTCCCCCAACGACAGAAAAGTGGTTCAGGTGAGTAAACTTTCAAATATGGTCTGTATGTCGTACTTTCTTCATCTTTGTTTTTGACTACTCGGCTCTTCCTTCAGTATATTTAACCGTAATTTCGATTACGGAATGTCCATATGTGGACGCTTCCACTGTCTCCATAAATCATCTCCATCACTTATTCTAGGTCAATCTGTCTGGGGACCGACTGGCTCCATCTTTCTCGCCGAGTGAGAGAGTCAACCAAGCTTCATCTTCGCAGCAGACCCCAAAAACGGTATGTGTGTGCCCTTCTTCTGTACCTGTAAAAGCAATAACGATTGTTGTATTTTTATTGTTATGACAGGTATTGTGTCATTTCAATCCTCTGCTGATCTTATTGATTTCCACGTTTTTCCTGACCGCCTTTTCTCGCAGGTTTCTCTGCCCAACACCCTCGGATCAACACCTCTAGTCAGAGGAATTCAAAGCACGGCTACAGCCGTCCGTAAGATCTCCCCTCAAGCTCTGCTCCTGGGGAAGAGCCCGGCCACGAGCCAGGCCCAGATGCTGCTGAGGGCCCAGATGGTAAGACAACCCTCCGGCTTGAGTCATATCCTGTTCTGCACAGGGCCGAAACCACCGTAGACATTGCTCTTCCCCAATATTCAGATCAGTGGTTTATTGGAATAGGTTTTTTGTACCCTCCTCTTATTTTTGAACGTCGGTTACTCGGTTCTGCAGCATTTTGAAACTTGACATTGTTAGACTGTTTCTCATACACGAAGCCCTTTGATACATAATGGTTTTACCCACAATGTTCAGAGAGAAACCGTTTTACACTCATCTCTTTATGGAAACTTTCTTGGTTTCTCATCTTCGAGTGAATTTGCAACAAATGTCTGTCCCGTGACCCACTGCACTGTTTACTCGCAATGGGCTACTTGTTAATAGTGTAACTACTAATCTAACTGTTTCGAAATGTGAAGGTGAAGTTTCATTTTAGTGGTAGAACTGGCCTGTGGCTTAAATTGTTCCCAAGTCATGGTCTAGTATGACCAGCAGGCATGTTGTAGGGTTGCTGTCTAGAGGCCTGCGCTAGGTGCATGCTTGCATACTTCTGATGAGGACAGATTTTGCTGTACCACATCAAAAGATCATCGGCTGTGAAGTTCACCATCACACCTACACAGAAAAGCACAACAGGCAGGAAATAACAGCCTTCTGTTTTGCACCAGTAGGACTTAATCTTTATTACCTTCTCTCTTTTCATTTCTCTTTATCGCTACGCTTGCCACCCGGCAGTTGATTTTAACATCTGCTGTGCGACCTGACGTACCTGCCCTCTCCTCTTCCTCCTTCTCATCTTCCTCCTCCACCCTTTCCTCTTCCTCACCTCGATTTCCCTCCACGCAGGTGAGCTTGAGTGCGTCTGGTCATGTGACTTGTGTTCATCTTCACCCCAAGATTAAAAATGTTGTGATAATTTATAGTTTTGTCTTCTATTGAATGTTTAAGTATTTATTTATTTCTCTTCGTTTTTCTTTTCTCTAGCTCCAGAGTTTGACTCTCCGTCCACCTCCACCCGGCACCCTCACCATCCCTCCAAACCTACCACTCAAGCCAACGACTTCAAGCCAGCCCCCTCTGCTTTCATGCCGTTTACCAACTTTCCATTTGAGACCCAGCCAGCCAGCTAACGTTCCAGGGAAGGAGGGACCTTCTAAGACAGAAAGCTCAACATCTCAGACGGCTCAAACAAAAGCAACTGTGCGCCATCTTACGGTTCCTCCTCCCTGTAAGTACAGACATACTGTACACATCTGCACTGCAGTGTTGTTAACATGAAAAACAAAATGCGGTTAATTCTCTTTTTCAACCTCAGATAATTATACTTCTGTAATATAGACTACCCACCCAGTTTTTCCACTAGACATAGCAAACATTAGCTGAGTAAAAAACAAGGGGGGAGCCTCTTTATATAAAAAATGTCTGAAAATAATAGTTATTTGACAAAATACAGGTTGCATGAATGTCATGATTTAATCATCTAAATATATCTTTGTCAAATAAATACCAGGGAGGTTAAGTTTACGAGAATTATTTTTGAGTTGAGTAAAATCAAGCAAATCGCTCATCTTTGTCTTTATCTTCATGTTTCCAGCTCTATATGCACCTTCACAGGCCCATGCCTTAGCGAAACAGAAGCTAAACAGCAACAGTCTCAAAAGGCCCCACAGTCAGATCAGCATCCCCCAACACCCTTTCAATCAAAGACACACCCCTCCAAACTCGCCCCCTGCCGCACCAAAGAAGCCTCTTCCAGAGTTAAAGCGCTGCCCGTCCACCCAACCTTCCAAAAGTGTGTCTGGCACTTCCGTACCCATCACTGTTCCCTCCCCCACAAGATCCCACCTCACACACCCTACCCTGACTCTACCCTTGAGGTCTTCGCCCACCGGTGGATCCCTACTGGCTACAAAACAGCTGCTGAGGATTGCATTGTCCTCCGCGTCTGCCAAGTGTACCAATGGCCAATCCAAGGCAGCCACTGTGTCTCCACCTCATGATCTCGTCCAATCAAAACCGCTTCTCTCACCTGTGCTTGCTAAACCAGAGTGCCCCACTCAGCCGCTACGGACTCCAAACCCCTGCCCGCAGCTGGTGCAGCTGTCGCCATCTAGACAAACGACAGCGGCCACACCTCTGATCGCCACCCCACCGCTAGCATCTCCACAGAGGGCATCGCCGCCTTCGCCGGTCCTGCCTCTGGTGTCCACCAGCAGCATTCTCGCACCCCCACAGTCTCCCCTGACCGCACAGAGTCCCACACAAGCAGCCGAAACGTCAAAAGAGCAGAAAGACGGGAAGGCAGAGCAGAAAGAAGGCGAAGGACCAGAGCAGACGCCTCAAGATCTGAAATGTCCAGCAGTGCAAAAGAAAAGTGCAGGACAAACTCAAATCACCCAGATTGGCACAACAGATGAACAGTCCAGAGACGATTCGGAGAAGTCATCGGTGAGATATTAAAAACAATGCGATCCACAACATTGCTAAAAATGCTTGAACGCTTGCGTTTTTAAGAACTTGACTATTATAAGGGGTCAGTTATGTGTTTTTTAATAACTGATATTTAGAGAGCAGTGTGTCCGGTGTAATACTGATAATAGATATTTTAATGATGTATAAAATTATTTATACACCTAATTATTTACACAATATTTATTCTAAATTGAGAATTGTAAACAGGAAATGTCTTACTTCTCAGCCAAATTATAGACTGCTTTAGCGGCAACAACATAAACAAATGGCATGTGACCCAAACGTAACTTCGAGTAGACCTCTGCAAAGAATCAATAACTGCTAAGCAGTTTTAATTTAATTTAATACAATTAATATTAAAAAAATATGAATATAAGTTCAAATAAATTGTTATATAACTAGCCACTTGCCAGACCGGTAACCAAACACAGATCGGAAGTTATCTTCGGGCCAGGCGTGTGCGACCGATGAAACGGTCTATATCAGTCTGTGAATTGATGTGTTTGTATTTATAATAATGTTTTAGTGAGTGTTGATGTTAACAATCTCTGTATTTCTGGTCTTTATTAAGATGACAGTCTGCACAGAGGATCCAAGGACCGACGGGCAGATAAAGATGTCACAGAAGAGTGAAACACGCTCACCTTCAACTCCGTCATGGCAGGCTGAGAAAGACGAACAGTGCGAGGAAACATCCACCCAATCAGACAATCACTCAGGTACACATTGTCACCTGTATATCATAAGTGAGATCTTAAAATCTCAGTTATTTCTCTTATTGTATAGAGTGAGATTGAAAAGAGATATTTGCTTTTTGAGATTAATCGTGTGACTGTGTGTTATCTCACATGTGTCTTTCAAAAATCACTCATATTGTGTTTACGTTTTGCAAAAAATACCAATGGATGATTTTAATATAAACCTGTACATTCCTCATTTAATTCCCTTAAAACCTTATTATCGGAGCTATCTACTATATTTGTTAAGCTCTGAACTTGTGCTGTATATTTACATTTGTGTAATTTTATTTGCCTAAGGAATTTTAGGAGGTAATATAGTACATGAAACATAACTCTCCTGAGCTATAATAGAATTGTCCTCTAGTCACAAAGATAAGCATTGCTCAATGTGTCAGACTGTATTGGTAATATCACAACTTTCTTAATCTTTCCAGCAATCTCGAGTCTTTCTTCTGACATGTCACCCATCCAGACGTCCATCACTCAGCCTTTAGATATGTCTCCCGTGGACAGTTGCTTTCCCCAAAAATTTCACGCCGTGTCAGAGAAGCCACCAATTCAGCCTCCCACGTTCAGCCAAACGAAGCCCACGGACGTTCAGCAGACGTCAGAACCAGTCAAACCTTTGGTCCTGACGCACCTGGTGGAAGGTTTTATTATACAGGAAGGACTGGAACCATTCCCGGTAAACAAAACAGCCACACAGACCAGTGCTCGCAGCCAACATTTTTCATTACATGAAAATTTGTGTTTCCATCACTTCCGACTGTTTGGGTTGAGTTTGTTTCTTTCAAATTCCACAGGTGAGTAGGTCATCTCTGATGGTTGATCCCATTCAGGAGTCTGGGCTAAATGGGGTGAAAGAACCAGAACTTATCCCGTCCAGTTCAGAGCCTCCTGACGACTCCACAGACTCGGATGATGAGGACATGGTCACAAATAGTAAGTAGAAGTCTATGAAAGCCTTCAAAGATAAGTGTGAGTACTGTTAGGAAGTTTCGCATTACAGCAGAGTAACATTTAATGTATTTAATTTGTAAAATGACATACATTTATTGGTTTATTGTTGTAAAATAATTATTAATTTCTTTATAATTTTTACTGAAGGAGCCCGCAAGCTTGTTTTGCAATGCCAGTTTTGCAAGAGGAAAGGCACCGCTGAGACATTCCAGCGCTCGAAACGCTTCTGCTCCAAATCGTGTGCCAAGAGGTACAGCTCTACTTGTTGTTACTGGCATTAAAACACACCTGTTTTGAAATAGTACCTAACCTAACCCAAAACTGCAGATCGACCGGTATCATTTTTTTAGCGTAGCATCAACTTGGTCCCAAACTATGTGTACGTCTATACATTTTTCAACATTAATGACAACTTGGTGATGTGGCAAATAATCGTCCTTACGTTCACCAATGGACATGCATATAAATATACATCGATACATGTTTAAACATTAAGTCATGCTCTCAAACATAGTCACTTGCAAAAAAACTCGCATATATTTTTGTGTACACACGTACACAAAGTGTAATAGGATGTGGTTATGGTTTGTGATAAACACCCTTGACACACAGCGAACATGATGCGTCTTTACAAGCAGCTGATGATTTTGGTC
Source organism: Triplophysa rosa (assembly GCF_024868665.1). Classification (NCBI taxonomy): domain Eukaryota; kingdom Metazoa; phylum Chordata; class Actinopteri; order Cypriniformes; family Nemacheilidae; genus Triplophysa; species Triplophysa rosa. The sequence continues at coordinate 16,826,100 of NC_079912.1, read as the reverse complement.
AGTGCGTCAGTTTGCCTTTAAAGACAACCTTTGTTTACATTTCTCCATCTCTCCGCAGGTTCAGTTACACCAAACGCTTTCGTGCGCTCAGACGCTGCGTGAGCGAGGGCGGGCATCGATCTGAACTCAATGGCGCTGAGGACAACACAGAAGAAAATTTCCATCAGGTTTGTTTCTCTGATAACAGTACTTAATCAAAGTTAAATTGACTGAAAACACCTTTGAAAACTATCACTGTATCCTTTATATGTATCTGTTAGATTATTTATGATATAAACCCAATGTATTATATCTTGTTACCATTACTGCAATGTTTTCGACATTATTAGGTGTATTTTGGTTTGTAAAAATAAAGATAAATGTCCAGAAATGACACGTGCAGCTCTTTTCAGCGGTGTGAAACTGCAACACTGACTAACCGTCTACATGTATTACTCACTCTGTTTCAACAGCCAAGACATGCGACGACAGAGCAGTGGAGAATCCTTCAACAGCCTCCGAATGAAGGCGAAGATGGGACCGCCGCTCCCATGAAAACGAGGCTTCGCAGGCACACGGAACAGGAACGTGAGCGAGAGATAAGAGCCAGGCCATCGGTGGAGGAGACGAGAAGTGCCCCCACCTCACCTATAGACCCCGTGTCACCCATTGAGGTCTCTCCCTACCCAAAACCATCTCAGTGGTCTGTGGATCAAGTGTCAAGCTTTATATCCAACTTACCAGGTAATAAAAATGTGTAAAGTGCCAAAACCATACGTTTGTATCTCCAGGTATAATCCAATCACAGGTACTCCGGTTTTTACTCTGCTTGGTTCTAATTGGTCAGCAGTAACACCCTGTGGTCAAATATGCTAAACTGTATAGTCGACCAATTTAAAGTTTCCTAACAATTTCTAGTATCTTGTGTCTTGTATCCTTCTGAAGTTTATCAGTATTTCAAAATAAACACCCCCAGGTTGATAAAAGACCCCCCTCCCAATATTGTTATATCATATAGAAAAGTGGATTATTTCATTCGTTGTATCATTATATTTCGAATAATTACTTGTTTTAAAGCTGTATTCCCCACTTTAATTGTTTTAGGGTGTCACGACATTGCTGAAGCATTCAGAGCCCAAGAGATAGACGGCCAGGCTTTGCTTCTGTTGACCGAAGACCATCTGATGAGCGCCATGAACGTCAAACTCGGCCCCGCTCTCAAAATATGTGCCCGCATAAACTCCCTGAAGGAAGGCGGAAGATAAAATGAAACAGACACAAAAAGATAGGTATATCTTTGCGGACCATAAGAGCACTTGCCAATAGAATAGAGCCATTTTGTGCACTTTAATCTTCAGAGATTTATGCGATAATTTCAATGTTATCAGAAAGCTTACATGTATTTGCTTGAACTAAACTAGCAAAATCTTACAGTTCTTGTAAACTTAGCCTCTGTCTGAAAGCATGGTAGCAATATAATGGTCTCAGTCTGTGAGCAATTTCTAGGCGGTTTATTTTATCGGATAGGAGGAAACTGTTAGTCTCCTTTTTTTGTATGGGTAATTTCGATCAGGGTCACCGGTTTTATATTTTTGACTGAAAGCAGAGGAGATCACTTCCCCGGTCAGCGCGGAGAGGTTTGACAAATACGGAAGTGCTGTTATTGTGTGCATGTCCCATTGTATATATTTTCTATTGTATTCCATATGTATACATGTATAACAATACAGTGTTCTGTGTATAAATTAAAAAAGGTTTTGTGAAGGATTTGTAAGATTTAATATATTTGTCTTCTGAGGCTCTAAAAAGTACAAACGCGAATCGTTTCAAGTTTATAAGCATTTTTAAACGACATTTGAGATACTGACATAAAATGAAATTTTGTGAAATCTCCACAGTGGTACTGTCAATCTGACAAACTGTCAACAGAAGACAAAAAGAAGGTACCTGAAGGCAATCGTTTTCAATCAAGGCAGTGAAAAGGTGCCTTTTTTCTGAGACCTAATGAAACTACTGTAGGCATTTTGCTGAGGCAAAGTATGTACTAGATAGTGTCATCATTAAAGTGTTGTTTCTCATTGTTACATTACTTTTCTTGTGCCACTTTTGATTATTTAATTAAACCAGCTACATTTTGTTACAGAACCCTGTATCAGTCATTTATTGGACCTTTTTTCTAATTCTTGTGCTTTGTAAATAACAGCGATGCTTATTCAACATACTAAATTATATTAATTCTTTGTGTACGATATAGCTGTCAATATATACCTACGTGCCTTTATATAAAGCTTTAAGATTTGTTGTTTCTGATGTCAAATGAAAGCCTGATGGCAAATCGTGAGATTTGTTTGCATAATGACCATGAAAAATCTGTTGGAGAACATAGTTACTTAGTAACCCACTAGATGGCATTCACACCCAAAAATGGCCACACTTTGACCACCTTTTAAAACAGTTAGGTCGCAAAAAAAGGAAATTAAAACAAAATACTCAATTCACTTTCGTTATGTAGGCTACATAGAAAAAATAATAACACTGTAAGATGAAACATCACTGATTACATGATGCATCAAAAATTTGAGGGAAGGCCATTGTGACGTTTGTGTAAAGGCTTTCCTTTGATTGGCTGAAAGTTCTGCAGGGGTGCGAGGTAAGATAAAAACACAATTTACCCAAATGGATTGTTTTACACTTGCAGTCCGTACTCGGACTGTATACCTAAATCTCTCTAGCAGTTTACATTAACAATAAACAAAAGTGCTTCTTAACCAAATAGCCATCTTTACTACGCATTTTTCTTGCAATCCCATTTTAATATACACTGTGTAAGCAGAATGACACACAGCTGTCGTCTCCTCTGTGGTTTTTTAATGAGTTGCATCGGCTGGACGGGTATTATAATCGCGACGTCAACAAACAACTGGGTGGTGACCTGTAAATACGGCATGCACACCTGCAGGAAGATGGACGAGCTCGAGACGAAGGGCTTGTGGACGGAGTGCATCATCTCTACTGCTCTGTATCACTGCATCTCACTCAACCAGATCCTCGAAATACCTGGTGAGAAAAGCCATTTTTAACAAATGCAAATATACTATGCATAAATGAACAGTTGTTTAAATGTCTTTTGTTCAGATTTATTGACGTTTTGTGCCTTTTGTTTAAAAATCGTGTTGAATCAGTAAAATGTTCCATTTCGTTTTCAAGAAAAAAAAGGTTTATTATCACAAATCAATTTTTATGAATATAAAATGTTGTCCATAAAATAATATTTGACTAATAATATTTGAAAGACAGGACTAGGCCTAGGTTAAATTAGCATATTTAAATCGTTTTAAAAACATACTTTACAAAAGAACATTACTGGAGGGCATCTTGAGACAAAACAATCCCACTAGTATATTTTAAGATATGTCAGTGCAAGTTGTTTTCGATTAAGACACATCTAACATTTAAATTGGTCTGGGACTTTAAGCCCTGTCCAAGAAACCGCCCCTAAGTGTTTTCGACTTTACGCAGCGCTGTGCAGACCGTGTTGATGAGACCTGTGCGTTTGAATAGTTCTCGCGATACTTTGATGTCACACAGCCTCCGGTTTGCGCAGCGCCGCAGTCGAATCTGCTGTCCGTGTAATGATGTCTTATGTGGACGTGTTTGTGCACTTGTTTTTCAAGCGTACATCCAGACGTCTCGTGCTCTGATGGTCACCGCCTGTCTGCTCGGTCTGCCGTCTCTGGCGCTCGCGCTGCTGGCGATGCCGTGCGTCAAACTGAGCCAAGAAACTGAAGACACTAAATGCAAGCGGGCAGTCCTGGGTGGCATTCTTATACTGTTCATTTGTGAGTAAAAGGACATGTTGTGTAATATTGTAAAGTACACTTGAGGAGGAAAGTTACATTTCCTTTCAAACGGTCATTTATTAATAAAGTTAAACTGATCAAAACATTGTAACTTTCACTCAAGTGACCCTAAACTTTTGAAAGGTAGCGTATTATTTAGGCAGTTATATTTAGCAAAAGGTTATGCTCTGGTTGCTCATATCCTGCTTGTAGTCATGCTTTCAACATGCATTTCAGCAGGGCTTAGAATGGCCTTGACTGAAGTCATTATAAAGCATACAGAGGTTTCCTATATCCTGATACAGTGGGATGCATTTTTTATTTCATTTTTTAATTCAGTTTTCCCCCTTTAATTCTTTTCAAAAAAAATTAAACAGTATAGATGAAGTTCGCAATCTTAAATGTTAATTATGTTGCCACATTTACATGCACAATTATCTTTATCTTTTTAAGAATACTGTGACCATCCTTCCTCTTTCTTTAGCTCTGTGTGGGATGGTGTCAACCATTTGGTTCCCCATTGGGGTCCTTCACGAGGATGGTCTGATGTCATTCGGCTTCTCGCTGTATGCTGGCTGGGTCGGCTCAGCCCTCTGTTTTGTTGGTGGGTCTGTAATGACCTGTTGTTCGAGGAGCGACAGCCCGGCCCAGAGTTCCGAAGACCGCTATCACTACTCCAAACACAGTGGAGTTACTAACTCCGCCCCTCCTACAAACAGTCATGCCAAGAGCGCACATGTTTGAGAGTGGAGACAGACACACACACACTGGATAAGACCTCAGCGCATTACCTCAAGATGGGATTTGGACACACACATTCAAGCTCAGCTCACACACTCACACACATACCAGTAAAAAGTGTGTGTTTCCACTGCCATGGTTTGACTGCAACCATGTGAAGATTTGGAGGGAACAGAGAATTTGATGGAAACCTTTTTCCGCTAAAGCTCACATACGCCGAAGCATGAAAGCCTTTGTTTGAACAACCTTTGAAATGAATCCAGAGGGAAGCACAGTTCCTTCTTGTCTATAAGCATATTTTTTTGATGTTTGTAAAGTCGATCTATTTACACAGTATTCAGTTTTGCTCCTGTATTTCTTTTTCTCAGTGACAAGAAATCAAATATGTTAACACATTCTATACTTTCAGAAAAAGTTGCGTTATCAGCTCATGCTTTCCTCCAGTAATAACAATATATATTACAAAATCACACACCTAATAATGTCAGACAGACAGACAGGAAAACAGTCTGACCAGATGTCATGTGCACTGTTTTCCTGGAGGGCTCCTTGCAGCATTCGAATCAGCATTTGTAATCGGAGAAAAAATTGTTGTAATAGGAAAACATTTTTGTCTCATTTTAGTGATGTGGTCAGTGATTGATTCATATGACTAATGAAAGTTATTGTACCCTCCCTGTGCTTTCTTTGGGACTATGTGAACAACATTTCTTTTAATGTTCACTTTATGTTTAAACATTTTATAATTCTCTGCAAGGTTATTTTAGTTTAGTAAAATTAAAACTTTGAAAACGTTTCTGTTCATTGAAATTAAATTAAATATTGACCTAAAATTATTGGAAAAACTTAACTAAAGGAAAAATTGAAATGTTGCCTCAAAAATAAACTGAAATAAGTTTAAAGCACTACAAATATAATAATAAACAAAAATGAAAATGAAAATGAATTAATATAGAAGCATAAAAAATAAACAAAGAAATTATACAATGACAAAAGCATATACCAAAATTGCTAAAACTTTAAGTAAAATTAATATAACAACTAAAAATAAAAGCTAATCAAAAATGTTTATAAAACTAAAATCAAAACTATAATAACTCTGATTCCATGTTCTTGTGTTACACTGGTTTAGTATGTATTTTCAGAACGAAAACCTGAGACCACAAAATATTCTTTTTAAGATGTGAAACAGTATTAGACACACTTTGTGTTTGTAAAATATATGAATTTTCATGTTTCATATTGTATATTCTTTTTCAAACAAATGTAACTCTAGATCTCTCAGTGTAGTTACATGTGTTGTGAATCAGAAGGATTTTACTCGCGTAGCTGTAAGGAAGAAATGTAAATATACTCATGCAAACTTAAACAAGAGGAAAACCACAAGATGTAACACATTTCCACCAACCAACATAGAAAGAATTTGATATCAATGTCCCAAAATATTTTGAGAACTATTAAGCTTTCACAGGGAGCCAATCATAATATTTCCCCCAGAATTCAAGAGAGTGCTTGAGATGTTAGATCAGTTACAGCTGTGAAGATGGTGTGAGGTTAAAAGTCCACTCAATACATCTTTAGAGAAGGTTTCAATTCATGATCACTGAGTTTTTTATAAGTGAAAATATGTTTTGTAAAGGGTTTAAGTTCTAAAACTAGCAACAGTGAAGTAATGTAATGAAACCGTACTAAGTGAATATTGTATTTAATACAAATGAACGAAAACAAAGCCATTGTAAACCAAAACTGAGACATTAGCTCGCATCAGACTGTATTCTAATGAGTATATAAGTATATATTTATTATTCATATTAAAACAGCAATATAATGGGGTTATTTAAAGGCACTGTTAATAAAAACCAAACTGGTGTAAAGTGTAAAACGTCCCTCTAAATACTGTATGGGTACCTGTTTAGAAATAATTATTTTCTAATGTTCACAAAGAAAAAACAACACTCAAAGATGTTATTAATACACAGATAGCAAAGACAATTGATTTTTTGTTAGATCAACGTTAAATTGCTTATTCTCAACATTGATTCAACATTAAATCAATTATCTTTGCTGTCTAGGTAGGAAGCATGACCATGAATTGCAAATAGGACATGTTCCTGAAATCAACATATTTCCCAGAGAAAAAGTTAAAAGGAATGATGTTCAATTCCCAACTCTAAAAATGCCCTAAAATCTGATTGGTCGGTAAGATTGTTGTACCAGAACCAACAAGGATGTCCTACTATGTCAAAATCTAAATCATGGTCACCCAAATCCATCCTCGTTAAGTTTGTCTATAATGCAGAGAGCTGTTTAGTCCGTAATGCTCACTCAGGTGAATATTCTTCATTGGCCAGTTCCTCGAAGCCTCTGTTGGTCCTGCCTTTGCTTCTGGAATTGTCGGACGAGGATCTTTGTTCATGATACTGATATTGGTTTTGGTACTGACAGTCCATCTCCTCAGCTGCCCAGCCCTGGTACTGTCCTTCCTGTTCATCCTCCTGAGGATGCAAGTCATCGTCCACATTAAAGCTGTCGTCTACCTCCGTGTCATACCTCTGGTAAGAGCTGGCATGGGCCGCTTCTTCTCTAGCGCTGAGTTCCAGGGAGCTGTTCCACATGCCGTAACTAAAATAGATCAGCACACCTGTGGGGGTAAAAAACAGACAAGTAAAATCAAGCTTGCATAGCTTTGGTTTTATGTTTGCATAGAGTTTGTTTTGAGCTTTACAATTGTTATACCAAACCGTTGAGGGTTTTTTTAATAGGAGGAGATCCAACCTACCTAGGGAGCACCACACTACAAAGCGCACCCAGGTGATGCTGGATAGCTTGAGCATGAGGTAGATGTTCACCAGCATGGCCACTGCTGGCACGAAAGGCACGCAGGGCGCCATGTAAGGCAGCTTTTTAGGGTTCTCCGGCTGCCGAAGAATAATAATAACCAGAGTTACCATCAGGACAATTACAGTCATTATAAAAGGCATTATTGCCCAACGAGCCCCTCCTGAGACCTGCTCGAAGCCGTATATGACAAGGATCCACAAAAAGAAAGTTAAGACAAAGAAGAGGAGAACGCAGGAAGTGACGGTACGTCCTGTCGCAGGTGTCGGCCTATCACCCGAGTTCGGCAAGCCCAGACGCACCCGTAGGGTGTAATAGTGAGAGCCCAGGACACGTTTTAAGACGCCCACCAGGGCGCTATCAGATCCTTCCGCCTCCGTTTCGTTCTCTCCTACTCCATAGCCAGAGTTTTCTGACTGGTATCCCCCCGAATCCGACTTTCCAATCAACGTTTCGTCATCGCCCTTCGAGGGGAGGTTCTTGGCCCCACAGGCGTTGTCGCTGAAGTCCTCACCACCAGAATTAATATGCATGTCTTTCTCACTGGCTACCATCATCTCCTCCTTCCTTCTCCGTTCCTCCTCTTCCTCCTCGGTAAGGAAACTGTTGAAGCCATCCCTATCGGGCTGATACCGCAGAAGCAACACGCACACCGAAACCAGCGTGTAGGCCAGCAGCGTGCCGATTGACATCATCTCAATCAGGTCCCTCAGACTCACCAGAAGAGCCAACAGAGCAGCCAGAGACCCCGATATGACACAGGCTACCATGGGGGTCTCTGTGTGGGGACTCACAAAGGACAGGAACCTGCCGTGCATACAGACACTTTAGTAGACGTGCAAACATATCAACTAAAGCGTAACATGAACACACGTACCTGAAGAGCAGACCATCTCCTGCCATGGCATAGATGACTCTGGGCATAGGAAACAGAGATCCTAGAAGGCTGACAGTGAGGCCTGCTATAGCTCCCACTGCTACAATATACTTGCCTGCTAGGAAGCCATGAACCGCAAACATCTCCATAAGTGGAGCATCTCCATCAATCAGGTTGTATGGCACCATCAATGTCAAAATAATACTTACCTAAGACATAAAATCACATTTTGCAGTCTGATGCAATAATCTACGATGATGTAATATCTTTTTTTTAGAAATCAGATGCCATGCATGTTGTCGTGATTTATTTAATTCCAGTGTAAGGCATTAATAACATAATAAAAAGTGCAGTGTGAAGAATTGTATTTAATCTGGCTAAAAATGTTCAAAAGAGGGCTTTTGTATTATTTGAAGAAAGGATAAGCATAGGTCTACTCTACAGAATCTATGTGCAAGGATCAAGATTCAGCCTCTAGAGAAAATAAATAAATCACTGTTCAGGTGAGAAATGCTTGAATATAGGACTGGGATGATTTAATCGTTTATTTCCTTCTTTGCATCCTGACCTGTATTTATTTTAATTAATTTTAATTTTTGGAAAAACTAATTCACTATGTAAAGCATTTTTTTAAAGAATTGATTATTATAGACAGAGTTCAGAGTTTAGATAGCAGAACACTAGCACTCACGGAGACATATGCTGTGAGACAAGTGATGAGAGAGGCTGTTATTGCGTATGGAATGGAAGTGTTCGGGCTCTTGGCTTCTTCGCCTGTGGTGGCAATAATGTCAAAGCCAATGAAGGCATAGAAACAGGTTGCAGCTCCTTGCATGACCTACAAAACACAGTTATATCCCATACAGATGATGCATGGCCATATGGCCGTATCTTTAAATGTACAGTCTATAAACGTGGACATACAGTATGTGTTATATATCCATTATTTGTCTAGACATTACAAAACATAAATCCACAAATAAAGCAGAGAACATGGTTATAAACGTATAGAATATAATAGAAAGACTTAAAGGCTTAAAGAAAGTTGCCTTTCAAAAACATGTCTTATTACAGATATACAATATTTTTTGTAGTATTTTAAAATGTGTGATGCATATACTGTATGTACAAATTATGTTTTGTGTTTAATTCATACTGTATGCAGTAAACCTTCTTACCCCTGACCAACCATAGGGCAGAAACCTGCCATCTTCCCAGTTGGCTCCACCGAGGAAGAAAAGGCCAGCAAGGACCATGAAGATCCACACGATCAGGTTAACCACATTGAGCACATTGTTAAAGCTCACTGAGTTTTTCACCCCTAAACCCACAATCACTGTCACCAACATGGCGATGAGCAAAGCCAGCAGGTCTGGATAAGATTCCTCTCCCTTACCTGAAGAATTATAGTGTGTATGATCAGTAACAACATCATCCATCCACACTTATTATTTTATCAACACACTTTATATTCTTCTATTAGGTTGATTACCCACCCAGACCATTCAGTGTTCCAAGATGGTTGATCATGTAGCGGCTGATGGTGTGATTGGCTAAAGAGTCAAACATGCTGCTGAGCGCACTGGCACCTGCTGCTGTACCAATCATATACTCCAGAAGGAGGTTCCAACCAATGAAAAAGGCCACAAATTCTCCTACTGTGACATAGCTGTAGGTGTAGGCGGAGCCTGTTGTTTTGGGCACCCTGACACCAAACTCAGCATAACAGACCCCTGTGTAAAATCACTGAGATTAGCTGTTTGATAAAGTACCAAGTTCATAATATCAGTTCATTTGTTACTGTATTTTTTTCAGCCTGGTTATTGAACCAACAGGTCTTGGTCTGGATCTAGGACTTGGTGGGTCTGGTTTTGGCCAGCTCTCAATTTAACCTCCAGTTGGCATTTTATAAATTAGACAGCTGGCCGAGTAACCCCATAAAGCATTAACTTATTGCTGTGGTTTCCTAAACGTTAAACTGTTAAAATAATATTATTTCACATAGACAGTGCCTAACAAACATAAGGCCACATATTGTTGCTGTTCTTCTGAAACCTAATTCGATGTCAAAATTAGCTGTTTTTCATGAAATGCAAAAAAAAACCACTGTACTTTTTCGATGATTACATACTGTGTTGTCAAAGTTGAGAAGCACTTTTTAAGAATTTTTATTGGTTAGATATTTGCAAATTCCAGTGACAAACATGAATGGGTGACTAATAATAGGCTACTGATTTATGACAAAAAAATTTAAATCACAAAACGAGGAGATGAAAGGTTTCAGAAGGACAGCAGTGATATGTAAAAAACGACTGTAGATTAAAGTTACGATCACTGAATGATTTTAAAAAGTGATTTTAAAAAAATTCCACCTGACAGAATTGATGCCACAGCTGCAATAATGAAGGACAAGATCACGCCAGGTCCTGCCATTTCCTTAGCAACGAGCCCAGCAACCACATACATGCCGGTACCAACACAGCTGCCAACCCCAAGTGACACCAGATCCACCGTAGAGAGCACCTGGGCAAGTTTAGTGCCATGCAGGTCATCAGATCCCTCCTGCATGGAATCCACAGGTTTGGTGCGCAGGATTCTTGAATGGAGTCCATACCAGGACGACTCCCATTCAATCCTCCTGGGGTCCAGTTTAGCAAAAACAGCACTCATCTTTCACAACAGGAAGACTGGATAAAAGAAGGGGGAGGTTTGTCCTGTCCAATGTGAGGGTCTCAGTATTCCAGGTGTTTCCTGTAAATTTGTCTTGTATGTCTGTCTCTTGCTTTAATTCACTTTCTCTCCCCCCTAGAGTGGATCCATCACATGAGCGATCAATACAGCACTTGATTTGGAACTGAAAATGGCCCCTACAAAAAAGAAAGGCAAGCTGATCACATATCATAGAGACATGTGTACTGCATTACCGAGATAAAACCCAATAAGTAAGTGTACCAATATTGACATTGACAAAAACTAGTTCAAGGTTGATTATCATTCAAAATTGACCCTTTTTTCAAATATCTGACAAACAATGTCTACACTTGTTTGTATTAGACACATTTCTATTAGACAAGAAATGTCTAATATAAACTTAATCATGCTCAATCAACCACACCGTGTTATATACAATAACTGAACAATAGGAAGTGACCCCTCACTCATTTAGGTGAAATGTTGCTATGTTGCAGGACTCATTACACTTGCATATTAGCATATGGAGAGCATCAGCTATTCAGTGGACATTGATATACTAAAAGTGAGATCAATGTGAATGTAATGTTGGATTTTAACCTAAAAGAACAGAAATGTATGCATTAAGTTATGTTATATACATTTTAATTAGAGGTGCAAAAAGCACAGAAATTAATATATTTTTTAAACCCTATCCATTAGAATTTTCACAGATGTTAATAAATACATTTATATTCCCTTCTTCCCGTCTAACAGTATGAAAACATGTTTTGCTACACTGTCAGTTTCACTGCCGGTTTCTACCCACCATGCACCTCACTACCTCCCCCTGTTGTTTTTCCCTGCACAGATAGCATCTGCACATCTTACTATCTTGTATTTTTTTCAATCAAATGTAGTTCTGCCTCTCACTCAGATAAGATGCATTTGCCACTGCAGACACAAAATCTGTCGGATGTGCCTGTTGGCAATTGCCAGTTGAATCTGCAGCCTCTACTTTAATACAATCTGACAACATCGAAACAGTCCACCTTCATGACTACTGGTGATTTATAAGATGAGATCAACTACGAAGAGAAGTTATAGCCATATCATCTTTGGAGATAGGTAAAGACAAAGGATGAATGAGAGCCATAATGCTTTCTCTACTACAGACATTGTAATGACATTGTAGTATTAGTAATTCAGTCATTTCCTGTTTTCTGTTACCTGGGAAAACAGCCAAGTAGGCCGATTACATAAAACGATAAAAGTAAAAAAAATAAACTAAGGAGTGAATGATTAAAACCAAAAAGTTACATCCGTTGTACACAAGCCAATATTGTACATCAATATACATAGTATGTCCACAGTCAGAGAAAATGATTAGATAAAGATTAAGATAAAAGGATAAAGATCAGAAAAAAACAACTGTGTTTGTACAATGTTTGTCATAATTCAGGTTCTGACATGGATATGGAAAGAGTAGCAAGGGTAAAAAAGGATAAGGAGACCACATATAAACCCAGTTTGAATACAAGAACCATATATGCAAAACAGCATAACTTTGGTGTAAAGGTTGTAAAAGTAGGGCTGAACAAACTGTCAATCAGCAATGACAATCAACACACAAACACTGTACTTCCTGTACGCTAATAAATGCAAGAAACAAGCCCAGTTGCAGTTTAGCATGCATGCAAATACTGACACTGATGATCACTAATTGTATCTGGTGCTGAAATTATGTACAAAACCAAAGCTTCGAGACTAATAGCCCACATTTATGGGGAAGTTGCGAAAAATAAACTGTTTAAATAATATCAATACAGTGCCCTCTCGCATACACTGAAAATACATGCGTTTGTCATATTTGGACATTCTTCTGGAGGGACTTTCAGCACCCTGGTCAGTTCCACCGTCTTGCAACACAAACGTGTAACGACGTTCATATTTATACACATCGGATAATAATATTTTCCTCATTATTGATAGTTTATTAGTATACATTCTCGAAGAATTATCCTGAAGCACAAAAAAAATCAATGTTCACAAGAAATCGCCAACTGATACTAAAATCTACGGCACCCGCGTTCTGCTGCACCTATTCAAAAAGTCGAGTACACAAGTCAAATTTTGCAACCTGTACAACATTTCCAATAATGAAATATTAATGATGGTCCTCTGAAGCTTGTCAAGGGAGAGCTGAAAGTTTTAGGTACACTTTGGTGTTGAGCTATAGTGAAAAAATAATTTGCGCTTCTACAACAGACATAAATTACAATTTGCCCCAACCCGAACTAAAACCCTACAGCTGCTCTCTCGGTTTAAGTGGTAAAACAAAAAAGCTTTGCCGTTGTCTTCCACCCTTAAAAGGAAACCGACCTATCCAGTATCAAATTGAAAACAGCTTGTCTGGCCAAAAACTCACCGATGGGGATTTTAAACTGTATACGCCATTATGTCCAGCGGTAAGGCAGGAATCCGGGTAAAGCTCGTGGAGACAGTAGGGGACACAACGCGGAGGGATGTGAATTATTTAGGCGGTTCTCCGTGTGATCAGAGCAGAGTTCATTATTAAAAGATTAGTCCACCATTCAACAGCTGCCTGCGTCAGAGCTTCCCATGACAAGTTTTAGATTGTTATACTCTTTTAGGTCAATGTAGTCTACATTCCCTGGTGATGTTGATGATATTAGGCTACCTCGTGCTATTTTACCATAACAATTAGGTTCAGATGTTTGTAGGTTAGGATGTAGGTTATACATACTGTATGAATAAGTGCTGGTACCTAAAAACACCTTCAAGTGCGTATGCAAAACACTATACAGTATTTTCACATGTTCGCCTAGTAAGACTAATTAAAAACATTTTTTATGATCATTAAAAAAGGTAGCACTGACACAACCTCAACTGTCATAATCGCGAATCAGGTTGCCTGTATATGTTACAGTTCATGCAACAGATAAACAAAGCCATCATTTGTTTTATTTTTGTAGTTATGCATCAGTCTATGGCATTTAATTTATTTTTTATTAGCCTGCCACTCAGCTTCAGTTGCAGAGAGCTAGTGTCTCTCAGGTTTCACAGGAAACAAAAGTATCGCCATGGTGACTGAATGATAGGATTCATCAGTAGTGTTTGTAGTGGTGTGGCAACACTTCTGCAAACATAACCAGTTTCAACAACAAAAGGTCAACAAAACAAATCAATTTCCCATCTGCAGTGCTCCGACATCATGTCAAAATTTGCATTGGCCTTTTGTTGTTTGATCTGACCCTAACTACTACTACTGTAACATTATGCTGAAATGTATCAGCATAATAACCTTAATGTAAACACTTTGTAATTTTATGGCTATGACTATGCATATAATCTCATACAATTATTTCACAGAAAATTTAGTGCCTAATGCTCCACCTACAACGTTTTTTAAATGAAAGTTACAGGGTTTAGGGTTGAGTAAGTGCATGGCTGAGATAGTTCAGAAAGATCCAAATCATCACACAAATGAGTCACAGCTCAACTACATCATTCCCTTGAGTCATGACAAATGCACCATGCTGTGCAATAATCAAATCAATGCAACATCAAAGTGCACGTGCAGAGCATATTTAGAAATGATAAGAACATAAAAACACACAATTTCATGCCCAACAACATCTTCATGTCAGGTTATTATACTAGTAAACGTGTTTAAAAACACTTAGATATATATATATATATAAGAAATCATAAAGCTTTAAAGAAACTTCAAGTGATAGTTCACCCCAAAATAAAAATTCTGTCATCATTTACTCAGCATCTTGTCATTTCAAACCTGTGACTTTCTTTCTTCCTTAGAACAAGAAGATATTTTGAAGAATGTTGTTAACTGGCCCCCATTCACTTGCATTGGTTTTGTGTCTATAATAGAAGTGAATGGGGAACTGCCATAACTGGTTAAGCCAGGTAATTTTTTATCTGGTCATAAAGGTGAGCCAAAATAAAAATAAAAAGTCCATTCTACAGATAAGACGTTCAACTGCAAGACTTTAAAAGCAACCAACTTTCCTCAAAATATCTTCTTTTGTGTTCTGCGGAAGAAAGAAAGTCATGAAGGTTTGACATGAACCCATTTTCTTTTTCTTTTTGCACTTATGCTTTTTGTTGTCCTTATGTTGTTCCAATTGCTTCCATTGTTTCCCTCATCTGTAAGTCGCTTTGGATAAAAGCGTCTGCTAAATGACTAAATGTAAATGTAAATGTAACATGACAAGAGGCTGAGTAAATGATGATAGAATTTTCATTTTTTTGGTGAACTATCACTTTCAGATGTGTGAAACAAGATGAGGGCAGTAAAAATAAAGGCAGAGAAATGTCTCTTCCAAAATTCTTTCCTTGATTTTTTTATCAGAGAATACAGTAACAGACCAAGTTATGCTATTAAACCTGTTTTGAGTTCATGTGCAAGTAGTGGCATGATAGGCTACAAGGTGGTTCACTAGACATGGGGAGGACAATACATTTATTTTAATAGCAAAAATAACGAAAAGTCAAATTACGTGCTTCCATTCTTAAACAGAAATTGACATAGTAGATTTAAAATAAAGTTCAGATTTTCACTGGCTGTGGTAAGGTGTGTCTACCTTTATTTCTTCCCAAGAAAGAGCTCTTGCTTCATTCCAACATTAGCTATGGAGAAAAACATTTCTTTAGAACAAAGCTGTATCTTTGCCTGTTTGACCAGGTCAGCGGAAAAATATTTTTGGCACTGACGAACAGAAAAATGGTTTGTCTGTCCATCTGCACATGGTTTTGTTAGAGTTTATCTCACTTTAAAAGCAATCAAACACTCTATTTTATAGTTAAAAGAAGCCGATTTGTTAGACTGCTTGTCGAATTTGGGTAAATGTGTTAAACGAGCAGTAAACTAAAGATTAAAACAGTATTTGTCCACATGTGCTTTGTATAATTTTACAAAACAAACCACTTGGATGTCCTCTGACATCTTGTGGACAAAGCGAGCATTACCTTTTTGTAACGATCCGGATACGTGGCTTGAAACGCAAGGAAGTGACGTCGTCGTCAGTCTCGAGCTTTGCCTACGCCTTAGTAGGATTCGTAACTTTGCTTCTAACGTTGAATGGTTGGTTATCTACTGTAAGTATAATTAAGACAATAGACAATTATAAATAATAACAATAATCGATTCATTTTGGTTGTAGCTTATAAATTGTGTATTTAATAAATTTCCTACTGAAATAAATGAACAATTCTAATGGTTTCCACAATAAATTTCTGTGACGGTTTTTATAGTTTTTTTAACTGATAGGCAATGACTCTTTCAAAAGTGTTCAATCTGTTTTTTCACTGAGTTTGTAATAAACATTGTAATGTTTTATAAGGGGGCTGTGTGAATTTGTAGCTTTATATCAACATTAGTTAATAACTTTTCGTTTATACGTTGGTACAGTTAGATGTTAGTTAAATAAGAAATATCACAGCATGCATTGCATTGGACTTGTTGTCTTCTGGTTTATTTATGGCTTTTCATAGCTTGCATGGTGCATGCGCTCATTAAAACCTGCACTTCTATCTTTATTTTTTTTGCAGACTTTTGGACTGAAAGGAATAGATGAATGATTTGTTTCTTCCTAAAGAGCAGGTGCGGTGCATGCTTCTCTTCGACCGTGAGTGTGTCCCTCTTTGTGCAGCAATGGAGCTGTGGACGCGCTTCAAAATGACCTCCTCACATCTGTGATTCTTAGGGTGCACATCCCTCCAGAGTAGGTTGGATGATAAATAAGATTTTGCATGACAGCAAGGACGTTCCGAAAGCTGATGTGTGGAGTCCTGTCTTTGCAAAGAGCTTGAGTTAGAAACAGACCTTCGTGAAAAATGCCTTTCATTCGTTTTCCTGTTGTTCTGGGGGCTGTGAGGAGCATATAGTGGACTTTGTAGGGCCACGGCGTGCAACGGGCTCGGGTAGCGGTAAACTTCAATGCCCTGGTGACCTGGAAGATCAGTACGGTAAGTGGGTTGCAAGACCACTTTAGGCTGAAGTATGTCTGAAACAACAGGCCAGTGTGAGTCAGGATACAGATTCGCCACAGACAGAAAACCATCTTCAGGAATCACGTCATCTGAGAAATGGGATTGAAGATCAGCCTGACTTCGTCTCCTGTGCTGCTTGTTGTTCTGGAATATAATGAGTAGATTCCTTGGAGTTGTTTCGCTGATGAAATATTCCAGTTCTCCTGAGGAATACTTGGACCTTAAGGAGGCCATGGAGGTGGAGAGAGAGCTGACAGTATCATCACCAGGGGTAAAAACAGCCCCAAAGTCACTGTCACAGAATCCTGAGCTAGCCCTCGATTGACGTTGCGTATGCGTGTGAAGTTCCTGGTGATGCTGGCTTCTTTCCTTAAAGCATTGACAGTAAAGCAGATCTTCAGAAGAATGACTGGAACATGACCAAAGCCCTCTCTCTTTCCTTGTGTCATGGACATCCTCTTCAGAAAGACTACGCCTGAGTCTCAAAGTGTCTTTATCCAACCAATATTGATACGGTTGTTCCTGGATTTTTGTTGCGTGAGATGTTTCTTCTTCAGTTTTTCCCAAGGCTGTTTCTACCATTATTTTGTGCCTGACCCTCAGGACTTCCAGCTCCAGGAGCCCTGCCAATGTAGCACGAAAGCGCTCTCGAATTCGTCTTCTCCCTGTGCTGGTCCATAACATTGGTTCAGTTTCTTCTTTTTGCTTAAACATCCTGGTAACAAGCCGTGTTGTGTTCTGCTTTTGATAGTGGACGACTTTATAGTGACATTACCCCAATCAATGCAAATGTATTTAACTCCTGCTGATCTCACTTTTGCACCAGTGTATCTACTGATTAGATTTTCACTAACCTTTGACCCTAGTTGAAGAATATGATGAAACGTAACATTTTCTGTATGAGATAAGGTCTTAAAAGGTAACACTATGTTAACACTTAAAAGATAAATATCACTCAGTGATAGTTTTGGCTTTACATCAGTGACATAATGAAGTTTAAAGCAATTCAGCTGTGCATATTCAAGATCATATTTGTAATGATGTATTTTAACACGATAAATAGATATAATAAGTAACATTGTATTTAAAGGGTGAAATACTTCACCCAAAAATTTGTTCCAAATCTGTATACATTTCTTTGTTCTGATGAACACAGAGAAAGATGCTTGGAAGAATGCTTATAACCAGACATATTTTGCCCCTCCATGGTAGGAAAAATTACTTTATCATTTTTTTGCTCTGCTGAACACAAAAGAAGACATTTTGAAGAAAGTAGGACAGCAAACAGTTCTGGGGCACTTTTGACTACCATTGTATTTTTTTCCCTACTATGGTAGTCAATGGGGGGGCAAAATCAGTCTGGTTTTAAGCATTCTTCCAAACATCTTTCTCTGTGTTCATCAGAACAAAGGAAATGATACAGATTTGGAACCAATCGAAGGTAAGTAAATGATGACAGAATTTGCATTTTTGAGAGAAGGATTCCCTTTAATAATCAAGCATCTACTCAAATGGAAAATGACAGCTATTTCTGTTTTAATAGCAACGTATATTAAAATATACAAGGCTATTTTTCTTCCAACAACTTACTTAAAATTGTTTTTAAGCTTTGATTTTTAAGAATGTATGTAATTGATGCATGTCATTGATGCATTTGCCAATGTAACACAGATATCTAAAAAACATCTAAATGCGTTACATTCATAAACGTGAATATTTTCCAAATGTAAACATACAACAACATAGTCATTAACTTTTAAGCATTTTGCTTGAGCTAAATTGCAGAAACTGCACTTACAAGCATTGCTTTCCTAGTACAATAATTACGTTTTATCACAACCATGATCTAGTTCTCATTATCATCCTGTTTAATTCTCACATTACAGATTTACAAAGTTGATAAACATGCATTTTTATAACAATAGTATCTTTTATTTACTTGATACATTTTAGAACAAACCTATATAAACCCAAATCATGCACAATAATAAAAGCACTCAATTTCAGTGGGTATCTTTTTTATTAACAAGTACATATCAACACACTTGTTCCTGCTTTTCTCGATGACAGTTTACGCAGGATCTCAATACACACAAAAATTCCCAGACAGAAGCGTCACTCATCAGCATCAGACTCTTCGTCTTGAGTGATCTGGAAGTAGCGCAGCTGGTAGCTTTCCTTATCTGACGCCACCACCCTCAGCCAGTCTCTCAGGTTGTTCTTCTTCAAGTACTTCTTCGTGAGGTACTTAAGATACCTGAAAAATAAAGGAGTGTTATTTTTTTCATCTGAACCATTAGTAGTCGACAATGGAGTTTGGTTGATGAAACAGATCTCACCTTTTAGAGAACTTCTTTTCTGATGCGACATTGATCTTGTTCTTCTGACGATTGATCTGCACTACGTTTCCCAGATTGCCTGTTTTGCCATTAACCTTCACCTTCTCTTTCAGAAAGGTTTCCTGATAGTGATAAAACAACATGACCACACTAGGGAAGATAGCCCTAGGTATTACACTAGGGAAGGGAACCCTAGCTGCGACTCGGCATTAGATTTGCAACTACCTGAATACATTTCATGACAAATAATTCAAAACAATATAGCAAACACAATGTGTAGTGTCTAAACTTACAAAATTGGCAGAGTCAAGGATCCCATCCTCAGCAGGGTTAGTACAATCCACGGTATACTTAAAGCAAGCACCCCTCTTACTTTTTTTCACGACAGTCTGCCTTACCTATAAAAAACCGACGTCACATTTATTAGGCTACTATGTGAACCATCAATTTGAAAGAAGTGATGTTTAATGCCGTGTTCGTAATAGTTAATATTCTAAATACTTTATTGCAGTTACAAATATATGGATTTGTGTTTTAGTAGCGACTGGTTCTGTCGTGGTAAAATGAGTCTTATCCACGTGTCTCCCGTCGGTAAGTCAAAATAGTGCATTAACACATCATTAGCTACATCCACAAAAAAAACACTCTGTGCTAAGTATTACACTTTAATCTCACTTATCGGATAGTTTGAAGACATAAAATAACACATATTTTGAATTTAATAGTCCCAGGGTCGATACGTACCGGTGCCATCTTAGTGAGGTTACTTTGAAAGAGGAAGTGACGTAGGTCCGAGCGGGGTTAGTTATCATTTCCTCGCTCCTGATTGGCTGCCAGTCGAGGAGGACTCGGGCACAGTTGTTGGACGTTGATAAAAAAGATGATTAAACTTTGATCATTTAACGTGTGGTTATTAATAGTACTATTTAAACATACAAACGTAGGCAAAAGTACGTAAATATGTTTTGCATTACACAAACATTAAGTATTATAGTAAAAGTGTAACTATTGATTATATTGTTTTATCATCGTTCGTGTAGTGAGACGATACTAATCTTTTGATGTCACACCATAGGGCACGGTTTATTTGACAACCCAAATATAGTTCAACTATGGTTCATGTATTAGGCTATATATTTTTTTCGTAAGGGATGCCAATAGTTTCTTTTCAAAACACTTGTTTTGCCAGTTAATGGGCAGCTTACCTGCACAGGAACTCCAGACATACACAATTTCAATACTTTATCAATGTCTAATATTAATTAATTAATATGACTGAATGGAAACTGAAATTAAGTTGCACTTATAAATATGACACTAAATACAATATGACAATCAGTAATGCAGTTAATTATAAAATATTCTACATCAGTGGTTCTCAAACTGTGGTACGCGTACCACTAGTGGTACTTGAAGAGACCCCAAATACAATTTCAAATGTTTAATACATGATTGATAAATACGGAATACATCTCAGCCTATGTGCAATTTTAAAATAGTTGTATGAATTATTCGAATTTAGATAGAAGCAAACTTGACCAAAGCATTTGAACTATTGTCCGCCTGAATTTGATTATAGGCCTACTCTCCGTGACTTCTATAAAACAAAGGCAAGCTGTAATTATTATTAGTGTTAACGTCACCAAGAAACGGAAGTTGCGATTGACTTCTTTTCCGTATCGTGACGTGTGTCCTAGTGGAACGGCTTCTGAAATTAAAAAAAAATGTTGGGCTGGGCTTTATTTTGCCCTTCCCTTTTTGATTGGTTTGCTGTAAATTGGGCCTGGAGGGAAGGGAAGTCCTACCTCTTTTTTGTTGCTGACGTCATGTGGTGAAAAGTTGTTGTTGAGAGGGGGAGAGGAGCTTAACGTTTTTGATTGAAGATTACAAGTGCAAAGGAATTTAAAAAAAAAAGGTGCGCACGGATAAATCATTTATAATAATCACTACAATACTCTGTAAAACACTTCCTGTTTGATTGCATTGTGACTTAAATGCTGTACGTTTTTTTTGCACTTAGCACTGGTGCTACAGAGGTTTATAGTTTGGTAACACAAGCCAAACACTAGGAGCACAAGTATAAATCGTCTGTTGTCATCATTTAAAAAAATATGCAAGTGCAGGTCATCACGAATAGGCAGATAAATGACAAATTACATTAATGTTACATACAGATGGATAAATTAGGGCCATATCATTTTTAGTTTACCTAAATTTGTTTAAAGTCTGTGTTTTTCATTTTTTACTATACAATAGTGGTATATTTGTCCACATAAATTACTTTAGTATACTATAGTATTTACTAAAATATTTATTGAAATTTGTTTTGGAACTTTACTATAGTATACAGTGTTTATCAATTTACTACAAGAGCACTACAAGAGTTCATTTTCAATAGCAAATACTATAGTACACTAAAGTGTTTTTTGTCTGAGTGTTCAATTTAACGGGACTTTTATTTTGACGGGTCTTCGGGAAGACGCTTGAGTTTTTGTGCGTTTGCAGATAGCTTCCCTCAACAGTAAAACGCTCGTAAAATAAACTCTCAGAGCAACTCTGGAGATGAAGTTCATGTGTTCATATCCTCATGCAGTGCAGACGCAGATAAATCCTCGACCATCACTCGTGTTGTATGTTAAACTGTGCACTTAATTCACTCAGACACGCAGAACAGCCAGATGACATTTAAATAACAGGATTCCGCGTCCGCATCTAGTTACATGGACTCCGTGCGGTGCTGATTATTGTCACACACAAACAAGCACAACCACGACAAACGCACTTTACACAAACACGCAGCTCTATATAATGCACCTATTCTTATTATTCTACACGTATGTCGCACAGTTGTAATTTTTTTCGAGTTACTTGACCGATCGGGCAAGTAAAATTCTCTCTCACTTGCCCATACAAAACATCCACTTGTCTCGGACAAGCGTTAATGTCGAGCCCTGACTATTAGTTTGAGTCTTTATGCATATGGCGGTCATTAGGTTGTACTTGGAACAACTCATTTTATATAAGGAGGTACTTGATCTGAAAAGTTTGAGAACCATTGTTCTACATGATTCATATATGAAGAATTTCTCAAAAGATGCAGTTCAACGTAAAATATACTGACGATTATACTATATAAACTATAGCTTATATCTGACGAGATGATTTATGTATGAACAGATGCAACGGCTCATGTTAAGACTGAACTGCACATTACAGTGTTGCCTGGGCACACAGCCATACATGGGAAATAAGTGTTAGGCTCCACCCATGCAGAAGATCCGGAGCCCAACCTAACAATGCATCCTAATATGTGCCGTGTCTGAAATAACTGCTCTTACTGTTTTTCACATTTTTTAAGAAAAAATGATTTTAACAGGAATATAACCATTGTTTCTCGTTATATATTCTCATAACCTTACAATATTATAATCGGATAATATACATTTTATTCAACAATCTGGACAATGAGTTTTAAAATATTACAGTTTTTAAGTGAATTTCTTTTGCCCTTGTTCTTAAAACAAGCAGGCCAATTCACTAATATTTTACTTAAAAACAGAAATGGACATTTCAGAGTTTGTTTGATGTGTGAAAACATGCTCTATAAAATAATCAAGCATTACCAAGAAAAGCTACACATTCAAGTGACTGGCCCTAAATTACAACAGGCAGGTTAGACTAGGTTGTCCCTAAATCCAATGCAGGTCCATTTTTCTCTCCCTCTTTAAAGGTGTGATAAAAGACAAAGTTTGACAGATTCGATTAGTTGTCAAACTATAAAAAAATGCTGAATTCCAGTTTTAATTTAAATACTGATCACGTGTTTCATAAAAACAAAAAGAAAGGTCATCTAGTATGTTTTTATTTTGCTCTCTCCAGTCAGATGACAAAGGCCTCGAGTGAACAAAGGAAGATTAGAACTCTCATCCAAGATTTAGTCCTTAAACAAGAGCCCAAGCTAATTCTGGGGCAGCGCCGATAAGAGCCCACCTGGAGACAAATAACAGGCTTCAACACTTTATTTAAGGTTGTCAAAGACAGCCAAAAACAAGCTGGCTGCTATTGTGTTACAGAGGTATTCGCACATGGCCATCACATCCTTTCCACTTCTGAACAATGAGACTGGGGTTTAAGAATTTCACTGGTTTATTCTGCGTCAGTTCGGCCTTTCCTCTCCTCACAACACGTTGCATAAATTATGCACGCCAATTATGATTAAGAAACTAAATACAAAAAGGAAAATGGATCCCATTTCTTAAACATCCAGGAATGTACGCTGTACTTGAGGGGGACAAATAACACAGAATGGGGCGTTTGAGGGGGGGTTAACACACTGACAATAATAAACCTCTTACCGAAGAGAATGCCAACTGACCCGACAAGTCCAGCACAGTATTGGAAGGAGAAAAAAGGAGTACAATCGCAACAAAATTATTTGAGGTTGCTTGTGAAGGCCATAGCTTTGGTGACAAATAAAACCAAATACAAGAGATCTGTTAAAAGTGTAGCATGTTGCAGCCTGAGCAGCCCAGTCTTTCTTCCTATTTGGTCATGGGTTTGACAGCCACTGCAGATTCTTCGCCCATAGCTGAAAGCACGGTAACCTTGAAGATGAGCAAAAAGTACTTTTAAAAATTTAATATTCAGCTTCTAGAGAAACTGCTGACAAATAACGAATCAAGAGACCAGGTGTGTATTAGCCCAGATGGATGCGCTTACCAACATCTCTTCACCAGCTGCAAATTTGCTTTCAATTTCTTTGCCCAGGTCACTGTCTGGCACACGCAGGTCCTCACGCACATCACCGTTGTCCAACATTAGGGAGAGGAAACCCTCAGTGATGTCGACCACCTATGTGCAACAAGATTGAGAAAATTGGTATTTTAATCAAGTGCTACATAAAAACCAGATCATTAAGATCACTGTAGACTCTCAGCAAAAACCAACACTGCTTTATAATACAGCATTTCATTTATAGAAAAACAAAAAAGAAATGGGAGGAACATTTTATGAAGGGTCAGCTCTCGAATAAAATTGCACCGTATTAACAGCTTATAAAGATGTACGAGTACATGCATGCACAAGTCAAATAACTTGCAAAAGCTTGCCAAGGAACTCCAAAAACGTTAGCTAGTTGAGAAAAAACTAGTTTAACAATGTGGGCTGCCGTCACACATCACGGTCATTTAAGTTTAATTAGGGCAAGGACAGATATTTCAATCTTAAATAAACTGCCTCAAGTCAACAAGTTAAGAACGGAAGAATCAGCAGTTAGTCCTCAATACATAGGACTGGCATTACAAAATAAGTTGATACCCAAACTGCCCTTGCAATGCCCTCTTGGAATATGCAAAGCCGTGAAAACCTCACCTGGTAATCGTTTCTTTTAATGTTAGGCACGTCCATGTTGTGGGTAGAGGGGCAAATATCTTCATACTTCTTATTTGAGAAAATGTCAATTCCAACCATGTGAACCTGTTAAGAGACACTTTTACTCAACACTGGATTCCCAAAGGTAAATCAGTCACCAAAAGGATGAAATGGATCTCCACAATTACCTTTGCATGACCATGCTTGCCAGTCTTAGAAGTGGACATTTCAACAATTTTGCAGGGGCGACCCTTAAGCACCACGAATCCGTTCTTGCGCAGGGCGCTGCACTGCATGGGGTAGGTGGCAGAAGCCCCTGCATCACCGCTGGTGAAATCAAGATCTGGATCTGCCATGATGGGGTTCTAATCAAGGGGCACTGGAAAAACAGAGCAAGAATTTACATTGGGCGAGAGAAAGCTTGCATATGCAAATCACGGTTACACGAAACAGACACGTGTAAGTGATCCTAACTCTCTGCCAACCAATAAGTTGGCAAGCACACAGTTTCTTGGTTAAGATAAACTACAACTAGATAGAACTGCGTTAAACATTTACTAAATTAATAAACTAGAAAAGCGTCAGCTACAACATCCTAATATATTTGGTATCGGCTGAAAACCTGCCGCATTTTGCCACTCAATTTCAACCCTCGGTTTTGTGGACACGACCCAAAATAAAGGATTCGACGCGATAAAAGTGTCGCCAACAGCTGTTTGTTCACTAAAGGGTTGTTAAAAAGCTAAATGTGCGTCAATTGACCCCTTACGCTCGTTACTTTACACAAAATTAACACAATGACCACGCCGAAACAGGCCAGATGGACTCGTGGGTTAGCGCAAGTGAAATAACAAAGGCACCAAAAACGTTAAAAGTAATCGTTTAGAAAAGTGCGACCGGTTAACGGAACATAACGTTTCTTAAATAAGAATCGGCGCGAGCGCATCGTGTTTAGTCAACGTGTTTTCGCCAATGCGCCGCCGATCAATGACTAAGCTAGCATGCTAACGCCCCATCCGTATAACAAAAACATTTTAAACAGACACAAAGTTACACACAAATCCCGACACCAACCACAACAAACGACCAATTAAAAAACGAATAAAGCAATGGGGGAAACGGGACGTGTGCGGGTAAACCAAAGTTTCTCACGTGCCTCTTTCTCAGTTAACGTTATGTGACAAATCACGTCGCGCGCGAGGCCGTGCGCCACTGTTTTTGCTCGCGGCCTGCGACAACTTCACACCCCGCGAGCCGCCTTAATGAAGAACCTTCACGCGCTTTCTTAATACGTCCCGGTTCCGTTCGCCATTCACAACTCCGAAACCGACTTTGTAAAAGGTTAAAGCGGTAAAGTTTTATGTCATTTTCAACAGTTCAAACAAGGTTCATGCAGCACTTACTTCCAAGAAAAAAAGGAACGTCAACGCGCAGGCGCGGCCAATTTTAACGCGGTACCCGTACAGTGGGCGGTTCTTCTGCGCTCTGCTGCTGACATGATGACTTCTTTTGACAAAAGTTTGTGCATACTGGTGCCGCTCACTGAGGTATGTTGTTACACATCGGCATTTTCCTGGTAAAAACAACAGTATAAACCATGACAGAAATTCTAATAAATGTAATTATAATGGGAACTGTATTAGTTTTAATGGAAACGATAATGTCCTAAGCGGATCCCTACTTATGTTATTCAAGCCCAATGCAGTATGGCCCAAAACACACTATAAGTTACATAAGAACATTTTAGAAATAGTAAGCATATGAAAGCATCAAAATTAGTTTTTTTTCTTCAGCAGGGTTTTTCCAAATCAGTGTAGTAATTTAATACAAGGATACTGGCTACATCGACTAAATAAAAAAGTTTTACAAAAGATGGCAAATATGACAGCACACATGGTCTGGTTTGATGTGTCAATTTATTTAAAAAAAAAACCAAAGAAAAAATCATGGTTTTGGGAGACAAGTGAACACGCTGGGCTTGAAATATGTTCCATGTTTCCATTTCATTTAGTTTTCATTCAGAATCTTTGAACTCTATTTGAATAGGAATAAACTCAAGCTATATTATTATACAGCCAAAGTAAAAAAGGTCCAACATGAAGTCTGACAACATAAAAAATGCTTATTATTGCTAATAGCCTAGCTTTTCTAGACTGATCCTCCAACCAGCTATTTGATATGCAATTTTCCTCTGTAGGATCCTCTAACATGAACATGTGCGTTAACACAACCAAAATACTTTTACAAACAACTATTTTAAAATGTTTTGCAATAATAAGGGGGATGTATTTAGCCGGATAATTGGGCATAACAATGTTGCTTAAAAAATAAAACTAACTATAAAATGAAGTGTAAAAACAGTTTAAACTAAGAGTTGTTTAAATGAAGCACTCGTAGTAAAGCATCTTTGTCATGATAGTACAGATTTCAAAATTCTTTAAGACAAACTAATTCACTAATTAAACTTAATAAAATTTTCTTAATACAATGAGATACCAGCATTTCAGCACTGTAAAATACAATAAATAAAATGGATCAAAATATCAAGCAAAACTGGGTTTAAAAAAGTTCCATATCCACAGAATATTCAGTTCAGATGATACAGCTCTTTTGTGGGTTGGATGACAGGAGGGCATTTTGGTATTGTTGTGATTTACATCATGTACTGTAATCGAAATCGAAAGCAATGAACTAAAAAACATTATGGACTAGGCACGGATTAAATGAGATCAGAATCTCTTAGAAGCCCAGGCTACACTTATAGTTACATGGAAAAACCCATTCTCATAGCCTACAAAAATGTATTTAAAAAATAGCGCAACCTAACATTTAATATGAACTTCATGGTAGCACATTATGAAATATGAAAATCAAAAATGGTATGTCCAGTTACAGCTCACCATTCCTCATTTTAATGTGAACATGCCCGTTTTCGTTTCTTTATTGGTGGTTTTACAGGCCTAAAGAATAAAACACACTCCCACACACGCACAAATTGCAGCAACCATAAAAATAACCAATATCCGGAATACGCAGTTGTGCTATAAATCTTAAAAGTTTAATACACAAAATACTAAAAGAAAGAGAAATAAAACAACAGATTCAGGCTAAAGGATGTACTTACTGTATCAATTTCCAGTTAATGTAAAAATAAGGTCACACGTCAAAAACCTATCTACACAAAGCAACCACCTTGGAGGTGGTGCATAAGATAATAAACAGATCAACCAACCTCACAGTTTACATCTGTGTTGATAAAGTTGATGGGAAGACCCCATAACTACAGGGGAGACATCAATCCTGCACACACATCCATACTCAGTTCACAGTTTGTATAACAAAAAAAGTTTCCAGTTGTGTGACATTGTGAATTCTACACACTATTGCCATTCCATACAGCAGTGGAAATGTATAAAACTATACAAATGAAAGTATATTATTAAGGAACTTGTTTCTTGTATTTTTATAGAATGCTATGTCATTTAGAAGGATCTCTATTAACATTAAGATTAGGCTTGAATTGGCTACTTTTTTTCTTTTGGAAGAATTTTTCTGATGTTCTACACTCAAGTCACCTCTGAATCTACACATGACAACATTGCCATTTTTACATTAATAAGTACATATTCAAAGCCAATTATTGAGCTAATTGAAATTACTTTGGAAAAATTCACTGGTCTATATGTTGAATTGCAAAAGACTTAAAACACCCTCAGAGAAGAAATATTTGTCCCTTCAATCTTAAATATTGCCTTATATCGTTTCACTTACATAGAGGTTTTCTCTACCTCGTGGTCAGAAAACTGAACCCTAACAGGTGAACAGAATCGAGGTAGCCCAAAGGGAAGCTCTCACAAAACACTACCGTTCAGTTCACCGATTCATGTGATTCACACAAAATTAGGTGCACATTTGTGACACATTGGGATAAAACATCACACATTTCTGTCACACCCTCACAGTTTCAAATGCATTCATTTCAGAAGCAAGATCCTCTCTCACCGCAGGAAGTGGATATTTACAGACGGTCTGTGAACGTCCCTCTATAAATAGTTGGAGATTAAAGATCCATCATGAGGAACAGTGAGGACTTTACTCGCCGTCCCTCGGCCGTTATTGCACTTTGCTGAGAGTTGTGCGAAAATAAATGTAAATAGAAAACATTCTTATCTAAATGACACGGGGAGGCATGTTTCCCTCGTTCCTTAACTATTTAAAAACTGCTGGTATGTTGATGACAACACAACTAGTTTTTTTGTTTTGTTCGTGGAAAACTTTGCATCATTCATCCAATCATACACATATCTACACACACACACTAACAGCTATTGTGAGACTCAATGAAATAGTAATGTACTTTTTGATGTTTCATTACAAAGCTCTGTAGTATTTATAGATCTGCCCTGTGAATTTTTACAAAGAGTCGTTCCTGCAGATAAGATTTACTTTTTAAATGTCTTGCGTTATGTGGACATTCACGCACCAGTGCATGTTGCCATAAAAAAAAAAAACACTAATATCAAATGCTCACAATGTGTTTGTTTGATAGACAATGAAAAATAAAATAAGTTCATTCTACAGAAGTCTGATCTACAGCACCATCTCCCTGAGTGCAAGAAACAGTGCACGAACACAAACTTCAACCGCATCTTAAATACTACAGAACTTTAGCACATAACTAGGAATGCACATCATGACTGTTTAGGATCATGAGAGGATCATGCATATTTCCATTACAAACAGGCATCAATTTCCATCTAATAGCAGTATTTTCCCTTCTTTACATAAACACGCACACACATCAAAATGGACCTAAAAAATTAAACCGAGCAGCATTGCAATTTCATATTTAAGGCATTTTGTGTACAGCCCAAAAGTGTGTCTGCTCCAATATAATGTCATGAATCAAGTATCATACAAGTCTTAAATTATCAGTTAAATTCACACATTGGGATGACGTCGACGTGTCACAAACGTCTGTGTGCATTCCGAGCTGAAACATGAAAAAGATTCGTTCTAAAAACAAAGAATGAAATATGCCCACAAAGTCTGGGGTGTAGATGTTGGATCGCACAAATCGCATCCCGCGAGGGAGGTTTAAACTGACGTTGAATTATTGTGTCAAAAGTGTCTTAACAGTACAAATCACTTGCTTAAATATTCACTCTATTCTGAGGGTCCTGTAATTTCAGTCTTTTACTAATCTCCTCCAGAAGACTCTAGATACATATTTGTAATGACAAAAACATCAGAACCCCACATACATCAACGAAAGAGCCGTAAAAAATAACGCAGACCGGTTGTTCTTTTTTGGAACCTCTTTGTTTATGGCAGCTTCCAGATTTTGGCTGTGGAGTTGAGTTCGATCGTCTTTGACTCTTCTGAGAAAGAACCCGGGAAAGTTTTGTTCTGCTCGCCGTCTGCCAGATTGTCCAGCACACCTGGATTTTCTGCCTGTCTTTCCATTTTTCCACACTTTTCAATAAAGTAGAAAAGATCCACAGACACAATGCAGGGGAGGGCGTGGACGAATTACCAATTCATCATGGAGTTTCTGTTCAAGGTCATGAAGAAAACTTGGCTGCTGCCTCCTGATCTGACCGAGGCAAAGAACACCTGCGAGAAAGAAAAGAATCCAGATGGAGGAAGGTTATTATTTAAGGCCTCTTTGTCACACCGGAGACCAGACTGTTACAACCTCTTGCTTTGTGTGAGTGACTACATAAGACTTTCATTTAAACAAAGAACATTCTCAACTTTCACAATCTGACAAAAAGTTAACTTGAAGGAAACCGAGAACGTTTTTTTACAGACTCAGATTTTCTCAATTCGACTTTTGGTATAAGAAACATTTATATGTGCCAACAGTAAAAAACAATACAGTAAGAAAATACATTTACTAAATGTATTAATGTGCATTACATATTTTCAAGTTTTAAAAGTTTAATTCAGTCATATGTTTAGTATGTTATAAACCCTGACCTCACAGCTATAATATGGAAACTACAAATAGATGTTTAAAATGGAAAAGAACATAGAAACTTATATAGTAACACATAGAATATCTTAAATATATCAGTTTTTGCATATAAACCATGTCAGCCAAATACTGCAAGCGGTAACATACTTTATCGTTTCTCTCCGAAAGGAACTTCAGTCGCTGAGCTCGCTTGTGCATGAAAACTCCGTCGAGGTGTCCCGTTTCCACGGAGCGGATCTCAATGGCTTTCTCTCCCCAGCCCATGATCTGGTTGGAGTGGATGTAAGCTGCAGGAGGGACAGGCGAATATACAAAAACAAAAACGTGACAGGAGAGCGTTGACACTCACTGGAATATAAACACTGCATTGTTATAACACCCCGTTCCTCAACGACTTCTGACGTCCAACAGCAACTTAAAACAGCCCAGGCTTAAAAAAGACCTGCCAAAGCCACCCCACGTCATCAGGAGGCCATTATTGCAGCAGTTTCTGAGCATCCAGAGATTTAGGATTATTGTCTATTGTTTTGAATTTGAAGGATAAGGGATCGTCATGAACAATGAACTACTATGAACTCTCTTCTAGAACTTCCCTTATCTGGAACCGATATTAAGTCCTGCATTGAGATGATACAGTGATCTGGTTGTTTTGCTACTGATGACAAATGTTTCAGCAGTAGATAAAAAAAATCAGGGTCGTTGAATTATTCCGATTTGCTATTAATGCAGAATCCCTGAAGAGTTGACAATAATTTAGATGAAACATTCATTCATTTCAACCCATCGGTGTCAACAAACAAAGACAAAACTAAATCGTAACACATTCTTTGCAGATGATAAATGACAACAAACAAACACATTCAGTTAAGTCAAAAACTAATTTTAGAGACATATGGCCGAACATCCGATGTATGATTTCAAAATGATTATGTTAAAAGACTAATGTTTAAGACAACACAAATTACATTTGAACTCATTGACTTGACCTGATGTAAGTCAACATGAAACATTTGCATCCTATATTACTTACATAATGTCACATTTTGTCTATCAACTAAAAAGATATTAAATATAAATGTAATATTTTGCTGCTGTCCTTCTAAAAAAAAAATATATTTTTTGTTTTTTTTTTTTTTTGCCATAAATCATTATTATTAGTCACCCATTAGGGTTGTCACTGGGTTTTGCAAATATAACCAATAAAAAGTATTAAAAGTGCTTTTCAACTTGACAAGACAGTATTTTATCGATTAAAAAGTAGTGTTTTTTCCACTTCGTGAACAGCGAATTTGGACATCCAAGTATTGGAAGGACAGCGACGATATTTAATATTCAATATGGTAAAACCAGAAACCACATTAGGAAAGTAAATAGAATCAGTTATTTCATGTTGAAAACATTCACTTAAACAATAATCTAAAAGTCGCAATCTCTTTTTAACAAATGCAGATATTCTTATACTTTCTTATATTTATTAAAAAGGTTATTCCCAGGCCCAGGCAGAATCAATTGTTTTATTTGAACATTTTACGTACTGATTTAGGGAAAATAATCCGTAGAATGGATTCATACATATGTAAGATGTGTTACCTAGAGCTCAGGGTATTGTTAGCTGAAAACATTATGACATTGACAAAACGATGTATGACCCCACACGCAAGGGGTAGAATGTGTGTACAATTGAATAAATTTCAAGCGCATTATTTTATGAGGAAATTCTGCGGGTACAGATTCAGTGTGGGCCTGGTTATTACCAAAAATATTCAGGGTTTATCAAATAAACTCAGGCTACCAAACAATCTGAACAGAAACATCACACAGGAGAAGTGACTGCGAGACATACAAGACAAACGATTCAAGTGCCAGGCTCTAGACAGATAGGGTGGCAAGGGGTGTGGCTAATCTCAGTCTTGTGCTCAATATTTTAGTTAAGGGAGGAACAGAAAATACACAATGTTGGCATGCAGGTAAAGAGGAATAGGTTGTGTGTGGTGTGTTTCTTTTTAGAACATAACTGATTCACAAAGAGGCTTCGCTAAGCGTTTTCAGGAGTGTCTGGGGAGGCGCACTTGCACGGGCCAGCATCAGGGCTCTACAAGAAGAAGAGGAGCTTTTGTGTGAAGTAAACAACCAAACCTACCAACAGAGGTGGGCATCTCTCCCCACTGGAGCACCACGTCTTTAGTGATTCTGCCGTATGTGTTCACATAGACCCCCTCATCTTCATAGCACAGAAGCATCTCCATGCCGTCGGTCTTGGGAAGCACCACAATGGCGTGAGGGGTAACACTGCTCTGAATCTGGGGAGGGAGGGGTGGGCGTAGATGAGCCTTGGGGTGACAAAAACGACCTGCAGTGCAAAACATTCCCCACTAGGTGACGCTTTACAACCCCCCCGCTCCACTGTCTCTGCTGTGCGTGGCCAGAGTTTGGGGTGGAAACTGCTGCAACAATCAAGACTCCTGCCCTCCACTCGACCACACCGTCACCTGGGCAACCTGACCCCAAAACCGCCCGCTATCAGACTACTGGCTTGGGGCAGTTTGGGTCAACATTTTGGTTGGCGTACACGTTTGGTTTGTCAAAGGTCGTAGATCGGGGGAGGTTTTCCTTATACAGCGGAGATATTTTCTAGCACACTTGATAATGTAACAATAACAACATCCGTTACAGTGAGACCTCGAGTTTAGTTCCATTCATCTCCTCTAATCTCACGCATACTCACACATGTTGCTTTGGATTCAGGGTCCAATATTTTTACCGCAACTACCAACGGTGTTAAACGAGACAATTCAGGTAGTTGTTTAGGACAATTGTTCATCTATGAGCAAACGGATGCATCAGACCTTTTTGCTAATGAACTGTTAATTAATATAACACTACATTAATAAACATTTGAATCTAGTTCATGTTTGTTATGATATAAAAATGCATTTTGTTCATTGTTCATTTATGTTTAAGACATTAGACTAATTGATTATAATTATAATAATCGTAATGTAAAGATAAATTAATTATTGTAAGCAAAAATATAACCATTAAACATTAATAATACTACTACTAATAATTTATATTTCCAGTCAAATATACACAGAAACAAACCAAATGATTAAATGCTGTTATCGTTCATTATTTAAAGCAAGGAAATATAAATGGCAACCAATTAAATCTTAGTGTTTCAAAACATCTCAAATCAAATTGATTTGACTGTAAAAGACCCCTCAGTTCTGTGCCCAACATTCATTAATCATCACTCATTCTTACAATGCGTTTTAAACCATGTATTTTGCTCCAGTTCCCAAATGTTACCAGCCAGCTGGTGAATAAAATTTTATTGGTATTTTGCTCTCGGCAAGTGTTCATTTTGGACCCTGTCTGTAATTAAAGACACAGGCGTGATACGAACATCAACTCTACACACCGTGTCCCAGAGGAGGAATGGTCTTATTGGAATCGGGGTAAGGAGGGGAGAGCTGCCTCCGCTTTGCCCATCTTCACTTACGTGAGACGGAATGTAGATATCGTACGGGTTTCCAGAATCGACGTCTATCACGTGAAAACCAACGCTGGAGCCGTAGATGACCTTTAACCTCTGACCCTCCTCAACTGTGAGGTCAACCAGCAGGGGCTTGTGCGGAAGATCTGTAAAAGACTTTGGAAAGACAGAGCGATAAGCAAAATGAGCAATTAGAGGATTCTTGATGTAATATCAACCAAGAAATATGCCTTTTGCAGGTGTAATTCTCTGATCGCTCATACACACGGCGGAAGTACAAAAATAGCTCCTTAATTTGCACATTTTGTAGCAGCCTGCTGAGCTGAGTTCTATGGCCTACTTTCTTTAAGGAAATGCAGTTTACCAATGAGTTTACACAGCTGTTCTTCCTAAAGAGGGGTAAAAGGGGTCTCTTTGGACCAGACCGCTCACTTACCTTGAAAGCCATGAATTTGTGGTAGGGTTTTGGAGCCCAGGCGTAAATTTCCACTGAATTCTTCAAAGCAATCACCAAGAACTTAATCCTTTCATATTTGACTGTTGAAATACAAATACAATTGTAAATAATATTTACCTATAACTGACATCATTTAATATATAGTTTTATATATATTTAAATAATAATAGCAAGTGGTACCAAACGTTGTCTTATATTTGGTGATTTAAAAGATTTATTTATTTCATATTTATTGAATTACTGAAATATAGAAAGTTAAATTCATATTTAATAATATTCATAATATTGCTGTATGTACTGTGTGAATTTTTTTTTTAATCAATTTTGTGTATATTATACAGTTCAAAAACCAAACAATTATATATTTCAATGTTTGTTGTTTATTAAACTGCTTAAATGACTCAAGTATTAAAATAAGTAATTGGTTAAATCGTCTTAGGAAACATACCGACTTTATAGTGGACACACCCCTCGAGGTCACCAACCGTAATCCAGCCTTGTTTTTTCTCTACCTCGGGGTCATTGTGAAGTATCCTGTTTCTGAGCCATGACAGGTAATAGACCCTCAGTTTATTCTTTTTACCTGTAAAAGATAAAGAGTGACGATGTGATCACAAATCATATCTGTACACAGCACACAATCCTCTAACGGTGGTTTATGGTACCTGATATGGTGACCAGGACATTGAGACCCTCCAGCACATCCATCTGCTGAAAGCGTCGACGGTTGATGAGATTGTAAACTTTTCCCTGACCACTGCGATCTAGTAACATGAGTCCATTCTCCGTTCCTACCAACAGATTTACTCCTATAGGAAACAAACACAGGCATATACAGTATGTAAATATATCTAAATAAAAATATAAAAGCAAGGTGAAAAAAGCATTTATGCTACACTCGGATTAATATACGTAAAGTCGGTTAAAGGTCTATAAATCAGCCTAAAGAATTTGGACTTACCCCACAATGCCGCACACAGGATTTCAGAGTTGAAACGCTTCTTGTACTTGCGGATTTCGGGGGTGTCGCTGTGAGGCCGGATATTGGTGGGATTGACGTTAACGACTGAAATTTTCCGTGCCTCGTTCAATCGAGCTTGTTCCTGTTCTTGCTCGTGCCTCAGGAGTTCATCCGCAAAATGACCTGAGTGAAATAAAACATACATGTATAAATGATTATACTCATTAACCTCTAAATTCATTGCTGAAAATTGTATTAATTATACATTTAAATAACATATATAATATGATATATTAATCTTACCCGAGGCATCCTCATCATCCTCTGTGGGGGAGGTCTGATACACACGTGGGTCCACAAAAGGTGTGAAGGAGGCTTTGGATCCGCTCCCCATCCCAAACTGCCATTATTGATAATCAGCATGTAAGACACATAAGCATCCGCATACCATGCAAACTCCGTTTTAAAACTTGACTATGTTCAAAAAAGCATACTATTCCTATGTCTGAAGTACACGGAATACTGCATCCCACAATGCAATGTGCTCGACCTTCCAATTTCCATATAGTGAAGGGACTTGGAGAAGTATATACATTTATAATTAACCGCATTTTAACATTTTTTAACTCATTATTATATCAGACTTGCAATATTGAACTAAAAAGTAATGGTATTTTTTCCAAGGTAATAACATTTGCTGAATTAAACATGCCACCTAAAGTCATCTTATGCCAGCATTGTAGCAAGCAGTATGCCAGTGCTCCATCCCAAACATGGCCATTTTAAGCAACCAACGCAACAAAACAAGACATTTTTTCCCAATATTAACATAACAATAAGAACATCTGTAGTGAGAACACTGTCCAACATGTGTTAGCAGACGTAGCAATTCAGCAAGAAAGGAGCATTTAAAAGGGCAAAAAGTGGGAAAACATCTTAGAAAATGTTTACTTTAAACGAATCAAATAAGTGAGCTTAATAAACAAAATAACGAAAGAATGAGAATAAAAATGGAAACCAAGAAGAAGAATCTAAGTTTGGGGTTTCTTTAAAACTACAGAATGAATTAAATGGGAATGGGTTAGAATTTTGGGGTGCAGGGTGGCTCTAACAGGCTTGTCCGTCACCTACTTCAGCCACCGAGTCCAGGTCCTGCCCACTAGAGTGCCTCCCAGAGCCCTCACCGGGCATGCCCGAGGGGGAGTGGCTTTGCTGTACTAGATCAGGCAGATTGAGGTTACCGGGAAAACCATTGCTCTCGGCATGACCGAGCTTTCTTTCCCCAAACGTCTGCAGAGAGGAACAGAAAAAAGAATAGGGCTACGCTAGTGCAAGGCCCTCGAACCCAAACCCGCATGTATGCCACCTTGCAGAAACTTTTGGCTAATGCACAGCAGGTGCCTCTTCCAGGGAGCTCAAATTTTGGGGGAGATTTCAGAAGCAAAAGGTGGTAAAAATATCAAAATATGACCAACAAAAATAAAGATAGCTAACATGAATCAATAAACTGAAAGTGAAACAAAACCGTGATACCCTAGAGGAATGGGTTTTGCTAACAGAGAGGATGAATTGGTCTTTGTGCACAGGTATATGTACCTCTCGCATCATCAGGGAGGTGTCTTGAGAATTTTTGGAGAATGAATCATTGGGATGAGAATCTTCCTGGTTGCCCAATGAGTCATTGCCACTCTGGCCAGCAGAAGGCCTGTTGAGAAATCATCTCAGATTACTTGATGAACGCCATTTTTATTCAAGAGTCTTTAGTTAACGTCAAATCCTGGGAAACCAAGCTCGATTTTACAAATATTTCAGAAGGTTGTTCATTCGTCTAAACTCATAAAATACAAATCATTAAAAGGCGTACAATTATTAGATAAAAAGCTGAAAATAAAGAGGAAATAAAAATCTCGTCATTCTGGCTTGCAACGTGAACATATCCACAGACCACATAGAGCAATTCCATAAATGTGACCCTGGACCGAAAAAAAAACAGTCATAAGGGTCAATTTTTCTTGTTTTTTAGGATAGGACAACATGTGGTCGAGATACAACTATTTGAAAACCTGGAATCTGAGGGCGCAAAAAATCGAAATATTGAGAAAAGCGCCTTTAAAGTTGTCCATCAGTGCTAAGTAGAAACAGGTTTGTTTTAACGCTCTCTATTGGCTTACCGCTTTAACGACGTTGTGGAGAGTAGATGAACCTGAAAGCTGAAATTCTAAGCTTTATATAGATACCAAACTTGAGTGGGTAATTCCCAAAGAGCGGGCAGCAGCGAGTGAAGATTGTAGGCGTGTTTTCGGCCATTTTTGTTCGCGATTTTGCTGCCTTTACTCACAAAAACAAAGTTTCGATATTTTACGGTAGAAAATGTACAAAGTATCTTCATGGAACATGATCTTTACTTAATATCCTAATGATTTTTGGCATAAGAAAAAATAGAATGGAATGTTTTGTTGGCTATTGCTACAAATGTACCAGTGACTGGTTTTGTGGTCCAGGGTCACAATTGGAGAACACTCACATGATACGTGGAATATCGCTGACTGGCACAGTCCCATCATTAGCCCCGCCCTCTCCATCCTCTTCCTCGCTGCTCTCTGAATCCTCACTGGACGACGAGTAATCCGTCACCTTCCTGGGCGGGCGGTTGGTGTCTTCATTCGTTCGCAGCTCTCGGAGTTCTTTGGCCAGAGCAGTGAGGTCCTTTAGGGCACGGCAGGGCGAGAAAGAGATACAAAACAAATAAGAGGCTTCATTCGTTCCATGAACCCTCATCAAGCTGATTAACTGTGAACAATTCACCTAATATAAAGAGTATTTCTTTAAAGACTGAGGAGCATACGCTACTGTGATTATTTGTTAGTACATGTAATTGATTAAACTAGGTCACGTAAATGGCAACAAACGGTTGAAGGTCAAAATTACAGTTTCAGTGCAGCTTCAAAGGGCTTTATAGGATACCAGACGATGAATCTTATCTAGTGAAATGATCGGTCAATTAAAAAAAAAGTATATGCTTTATAAACAGAAATGCTCGCCTTGCTCTATTCTGCGATGCGCGTTTATGACTTCACAAAAAAGGTCACGCTTGACTTAGGCGGAAGTACCGAGTCAGTGTTTACAAGTTGAACGTGCAAGTTTTCAATGTAAAATTACGCATTACGTGAAGTCATGAACGCGCATCGCAGAACAGAGCATTTGTGTTTATAAAGAATATACATTTTTATTTTTTTTAGAAAATGACCGATCGTTTCGCTAGATAAGACCCTTATTCATCGTCTGGTATCGTTTAAAGCCCTTTGAAGCTGCACTGAAACTGTTATTTTGACCTTCAACCGTTTGGAGTCCATTGAAGTCCACTATATGGAGAAAAACCCTGGAATGTTTTCATCAAAAATCTTCATTTCTTTTCGACTAAAGAAAAAAAAAACATAAACATCTTGGATGACATGGGGGTGAGTAAATTATCATGAACATTTATTTTGAAAGTGAACCTCTCCTTTAAGGGTTGGTTGCAAACAAAACAGGTCAACATTAAATAAATGTATATATATAAATGATATTAAACTTATTAAATATAAGCAAAACAAAAGCTTAGCATTTTATAAGGCTTGAGAAATCCACTCTCAAAATGTAAAAAAACATCTGCCATCATTTCAGCGAATGATGCACGACTGCATAAACCAACACGTGCACGGGAGAACAGAAGCAGAACTAGGGGCCGTTCCTGAGGCCTGTGGCCTGCATGCAGGAGGTTAGTAGGAATCGGGTGTTCCTGCTCTGTATCCATCTTACCAGCTCCTCCTGTCGGCAGACCACCAGGCAGCCAGACAGAGAGAAAATGCCATTGAGAAACCAACAAGTCAACAGCTGTGCACTTAGTTACAGAACTACTGCATGAGCGAGATGCTAGTTTTGAATATGACAGAATACACTCGAGGCAGATTTTAGGCCATTACCCACTTTGGATTTATTGAAGGTTATATTTGAATAACTAGCCATTGAAGAATCCATTCTTTTTGACCACTAATCTAAACACTACAAGAGAAAAATAGACGTGAACTAGGACTGTACTGCATATTAACTATTTATATTCATTTTCTTTTACATTTGATGAAAGTCTATGTATAAATTCGCAGAAAAAAATTGAGAAACCATTTCAAATTTTTATTTAATCAGCATTTCTAGATGTATTTCGGCCATTCCAGTCCAGTGTAACCTCAGGAGTGACAAAGTCATCCAACAGCAATCAATTTTATACTTTTACAAAATACATGTAGAAATATGACTGTCGTACTGCTTAAAAGTGAATATGAACTTGTTTTCTTTGCAGTATTTGAGGTCTGAAATAAACTAATTCGAAATGAATTTACAAGCACCAAAATCTCCTTTTCCTGGCCT
This sequence comes from Triplophysa rosa, assembly GCF_024868665.1. NCBI lineage: Eukaryota > Metazoa > Chordata > Actinopteri > Cypriniformes > Nemacheilidae > Triplophysa > Triplophysa rosa. The sequence continues at coordinate 16,786,116 of NC_079912.1, read as the reverse complement.
AAGCCAGCCGTTGCCTAGGCAACCGTGAAAACTCCGAGATGGCGTGAAGGATTTCTGACACTGTGAAAGACTGTGACAAATTGGTGTGATGGAGAACTATACGGCTAATGATGGTGACTGACACGACGTCTCGAGCTTTGAAGGAGAGCGATAGACAGAAAGATCAAAAGAGAGTTCAGGAATGAGACACGGCGTGAAATATTGATGAGAGAGATTGAAGATGTGAGAAGTGTTTGACAGAAATAGATGAGACAGACAGTAAATGAGCGAGAAAAAAGGCTCAGATGGGATGAAGCGGGCAGATGTCACTAACCTCGTCTACGGCTTTCCTATAACTCTGGAGAAAGAGAATCGAGAACACAGAACGGCGAGCGGAGGAACAGTTGGGCGGATTAGACAAAATGTTCAATGAGAAAATGGTTAGCAACACAAAGCGTCACACAATCCAGTATGTTGTGTTTTGAAAGTTTGTTCCCAGTTTGGGTGCCTTGTGTCCCCACCAGACGGGTTAGACGTTTTCATTTAGATGTTTTAATTCAGAAACCATTCCTATGAGAGCAGTAATAACTGTAGACCAACAATCCCAATGCAGTTTGGGAAATGTGTCATCGCTCACCGCTGGTCGGCTGGGTCTGGTCACCTCCCTGTTCTCCTCTTGGGTTTTAGTCTTGGGTTCCTGGGACACTGCTAGAGATCCTTCAGACTTTCCGGACCCTGAGGAGACAACCGGACATCAAGACTTAGCCATCACAACCTTCAGGTGAAGGTTTACAGTCTCTGGGGGTCTCTCACCTCCCACCCGGTTCCTCTCGCTGGAGCCGCCCTGCGAGCTGGGCGTACTGGAGCTGGAAGAACTCCCGCTGCTGGTTCTCTGGAGGGCCGACTCCATGGGAATCCGCAGGTCTGGGTTACTATGGTAACATGAGGACACAAGCAAGATGTGGAGACGTTCTTTTCGGTAACGGTAGACTATAATCTTACAGACAATCATTTGTTCAGTTGCTTTTGCTAATATACGTCACGTCATTTTTTTTAGACACACAGCTCTTACTAGCACTAAGAAAATAACAGTTCAATTACATACTGACAATTACAAACTAAAATTTTTTTTGTACATTGTGTTGAAAAAATATATATCATTTATTAATATTATATTTGATTAATATTCACTTATTTGTATTTATGTACCTGGCTCGGATCAGATGTGCTCCGGTTCTTGGCCCCAGGCCACCTGGCCCATTACCTGGGGAATTTTTCCTCACCAGCGCAGGTGATATGGAGGTGGTCCGTTGGGGGACCTGAATCATGTTAACATGCAGAATTGCAAACCGAATGTTAAAACACTTTGCGTTATCATTTTTTACGTTCAACTTTACAAATGATACTCCACCTTTGGAGGGACGTCGTCTTCCTGTCTCAGCCAGGAGCTCCTGTCAAACTTGTCATCTCGGCTGTTGATGCGAGGCGGTGGAGCTGGGGTTTCCGACGTGGGGTCGGAGTTCTGACGGGGCATCGGGGGTCGGTGAGGAGACAGACCCTCCTGGAAGGCTGAGACGCCCTGAGATGACTGATCATGGAGCGACTGAGATCCCGTCATTGAGGAGCCATGAGATTTCACCGAAACCAGGTGGGCCATCTGTGAGAAAGATCTGAGGTCAGTATCACATAGCTCTTACATCACATCTGAGATCAAAAGAGGTAAGGAAATACCTGAGGTTCTACCGAGCGGTGCATGGGTGGCGTTCGGGCCTGCTGTATACCTCCACTGCTGAAGGACTCGGAGCGTGGGGGCAGGGAGGGGTCGGAAATCCGGTTTGCCACTTTGTGCTGAAGAGCCGGAGAACTCTGGCGGTTCATCTTGGAACGCTCTTCAACCTGACAGACGCAGAGTGTGTTAGTGTCCGCACGACTCTTCACAAGCGGTCTGTTTTCTCTTTGCTTGAGTCAGAATGGACAACAGACCTGCAGAATTATTTGACTGATTTGTAATATTGTCAGGTCTACAATAAGGGCTGCATGGTATACTGGTACGAAAATATTTCTAAAATACTAACAAAAATTGACATGAAACTTTGGAATCATTTGTAACTTACGATTTGGTTTTCAGTTCAGAGGGTATACATAAAACTATTCTTACAGGTTTTCTCAGCTTTAGGTTTTTATTTTGACACCTTTTATTTTATTAAATATATTTTATTTTAGCATTTTAATATGCTTTATTTTTATTTTTTTATTTTGTTGTCTATTATTATACAAGTTAAATTAATTTTTATTTTAGTTTTAGTAAACCATAATAATCTTGGTTCTTACAATCTTATTCAACTTATTCTTACAATTCTTATACAACCATGAAACCAACTGAAATCGAGTTTCAATCTTTGTCAAGATCTGCAGGTTCTCAAATTAAGGAGATGATTTCCTTATTAGACATTTTAGGTCTTAGATTGATTAGAAAAAGTAATATTGAGTCCATTAAAAATGACTTGAGCAATGATAAAACATTTTTTGACACGATTCGACAGTGGTTTCTGAGGTTAAACGGAAACAAGACTTTTGTTAAAACAGATGCTGAGAAAAAAATCATGTTCAGGAATCATCTAGGCATCCATTTCTGAATTCCTATAAACGAAGAAGCTTAAAATCATGCATCATTTGCAAGCTATTTTCAAATATGAAAAGACTAAATTACACCCATTCCTGAAGTTAAAAGACATACATAGTTGTTAGTGAGAAAAACCATGTTCCTCTGACAAAAAAAAACAATCCTCTCAAGAGTTTGGTGAGAGGTTTGGATCTGAAATGGTATCGTCCCAACCTGCACCTTCATTATAACAAACACCCTCATCAACACACTTCATAATTACAGCAATGCCTAAAGCTTCCTTTCTGGCTCGACACATCCAAACCTCTCACCTACCCACAAACCCATGCTCCTCTGTCAGTAGCTTTCTGTTAGAAGAAAGGAAGTGAGGGGTGAGAACAGAGAAGATTACTGAAGATAACAGAAAATTAGAGCTATAAGGCAGTAAGTATAGAAACAGCCGGGCGGAAATCCTTCTAAATCCCACAGAAGACAGAACCTGTGAGAACTCATTCACACGGAGAACGGGAGGAGAAACAAGGCATTCCAAAAGTCATCGTCCGAACACCCAGAACAAATTATGGAGAAAAAGAGCTTTTTCCCCATTCATTTAATTCAGTAGAGAACATGACCAGATTGGCATCTAGGTCATAACTGAAAGGAGGCCAGAAAATATTCATGCTAACGTACGCAGACCTTTGAGACCGTAACATCCCTCTCTATTTCGAGGCCTTTGTTGGGACGGCCGGGATTGCGGCCTCTTGACTCTTCGTGTAGCTGCTGTGCCAAGCGGACTAACTCGGACGCCTCCGGCTCACAGGACACACGGATTCTAGGAACGTTAGCCCCGCTGACTAGCCTGAGCTGAGCCCCAGCCATCTCTATCTCTCTGGAATGGGAAGAGGAGGCTGCTGGGAAAGAGGGAGGCCTGGAGGGCTGATAAGAGGGTTTCTGCTCAAGTTGGAGGTGCTGCTGGACACGTTTTTCTCCGGGGTGGTTAAATGAATGATGCTTCTTGGGAGGGATTCGAGGGGAGTTACTCTCAGCTCCCTTCATGACCTGTGTTCAGATAAACATAATAAAAGCGTTCAGATTATGACCGGCAAATCCGAGGATGTCAGGGGGATGAGTTTGCTTCAGGGACTGACATCCGAAAAGCACCTGGTGAACAGGAAGTTCCTGAAAACGTCAGTCAGTTATGATAAAACACAGACATGGAATAATATCTGGTAGAGCCGTTTTAGTCCGCTGCAAAAATTGAGAATACCAACAGGATTTGAGAAATATTGTGATTCATATTGGACAATTGCTATTGAGAATTTGGTGATATTCCTGATTATTTATCGATTCATTTTGTAGAATATAAAAATCTCAGATTTAAACGAACACATTTTCTTCAAACTCTCCTCAGAATGTCTTGAATAAATTGTAAAAATAACAAACTGGAAGCATTAGAGTCCATGCTCAACTTGATCAATCTTAAAGGGATACTCCACCCAAAATTTTTAAAAACTCATGTCATGAAATATTTTTACCAGTGACAGAAAAATCTGAAGGCCGTCTGTCATTTTGACGGATTACAATGAGGGCAATTTGTAATTCTCCTTTATGTCAAGTTGGTAGCATCCAATTATTTCCTTTCATCAAAACGTGATCGTAAGTGACCGGAGGAAACGACGCATGTTTCCCATTCATTACTCATAAACGCCTCGTCCATTCAGGAAAACCCACGCGGGATCAGTGGAGACTCGCGGTGCCGTGTATAAACAAGGCATTAGACTGTGACGGTCCACCACCGTCTAATTTGTTTCGCCATAGTTTCAAAACTAACTAAAACTAATTTTACACTTTTCATAATAACACAGCGATAACATTGTTTGAGGCGTTGTTTCTGGATCTGATTCTGCAATGCATGCATCTGTCAATCAATCACACCCCCGTGTCTCGTGCTCACATATACACACAGGCGCGAACAGTGGTGCGGTGTTTACAGACCTTTTTCCTTCAGAGAGCGATAGCGACTAGCGTCATTTTGGATAAACCTTAACTTTAAGTGAAAAAATGCCTATTTTCCATATTTCTTGTTTGCCCATTTTGCACAACCTCTGTTAAGAACAACTTAAGGGTAAGTAAACTATGACAGAATTTTCATTTTTGGGTTGAGTATCCCTTTAAGATGGACATTATCACATATCCAAATCATTGATTTTGATGTGCAGTTGACTACCAAAACTCTTCCAAATACACGATAAAGCCTCAAACATAATGCTGAATAAAACGACCATTTCGAGATCTCTCGCTACCTCTTTTGCCCAGGCTGGTTTGTCACTGGGGTTGACAGAGTCTTTGTAGTGGTACAGTTGTTTCTTTTCGCCGGGCCGTGGCTCTTGCTGCTGTTGTTGCAATGAGACGAGAAACGCCCGCTCCTGCTGCAACTGTCTCTGCAACCGCTCGGCCTGCCGCTGCTCCTCCAACTGCTTCCGCTTGTACTCCTATACACAACACAGATCGAGACAAATGGAGAGACAGAAAGAAAAAATGAGTTTGGGGTACACAAAGCAGACAATTATGCTTTCAAAAATACGATCTAGTTTCAAACCCAACAGATGTGAGTTAATGCAAACTGATGTTCTGATATCTGTGAATCCTAGATTGAAATTTCCTCAGTGGTGAACAATACCAATCAGAGCCACCACAAAAATGCCCCAATTCAGCCAAAGATGGCACAAAGAGATGCTGAAGATAAAAAGAGAAAACTTTGAAAGTCAAGGTGCGTTCAGACCGCCAGCGACTGTGTCGCTAGTCTCTTGCTACGGGGTCGTTAAAAGGCGTTCCTAGCTTTGGTTGCTCTAGTAACATTTATAAACAAACCCTGCAGTAACTGACGAGAGACGGATGACGGGAGCTTTACTCCTATTGGTAGTCGCTCCCGAAAGTTGCTCATCATTTCCATAACGTTGCGCAACTCTCAACTTTGTTGCGTCGCTAGATGCTAGACTCTTCCTGTCGCCAACGGTCACTGTCGCTCGTGTCGCCGGAAGTCACCGGCTTTCCATTGAAATGAATGACATCGCCTCGCTTTGTCTCTGGGTGTCGCTGGCGGTCTGAACGGGGTGTCAGAGGGGTGAAACGGGAAATGTTAGTTTACCAGGAGGAGAGCTTGTTCTTGAAGGAGCTGCTGTTGTAGGATCTCTAGCTGCCTCTGTTCTTCCTCTAACTGCCGACGGATATACTCCTAACCCCACAGCACAGCGCATCAGGAGGAAAACAAGAAATAGAGTGTGTGTGTGAGAGAGCGAGAGAGCGAGAGAGCGAGAGAGCGAGAGAGAGAGAGAGAGAGAGAGAGAAACACAGTACGAGGAAAGAGAGAGGACAAGGTCTTTAAACAGTTTAAAGGGAGACTTGCAAGCGAATTGAAAGGTAGGAAAACCGTTACAACTGATTATAACTTACTGCAAATTACTTTCCAGTTTATACCCCGTGTGCATATCCAATTTAGTGTAAATTTGCAAGATTTTAGTCTACATCTATTATGAATATAGAAGGAATCAAGGAAAAAGACCCAATAAAAGACATACAGTTTAGACAGTTTCATCAGACGCATGCGCCTGGACCGAAGTTAACTTGCGCTCTGTGTTTGTGTATAATAACAATTTATCTTCGATTTAATTCATATGAATATTTTATAGTATATTGGTTGTATTAAATTAAATTAAAACTACTCAACAGTTATTGATTCTATGTGGAGGCCTACCGGAAGTCAAGTTTGGGCCACATAGCGTTTTGTTTATGTTACTGCAGCTGAAACCGTCAATAGAGAATGTGAAGCTGACGTCACGCCCTATGTTGCAGTGGCGCCGCCATCTTGGGAGGATAATACTCCGCTGCTATTACTGTTTTGATATGTACCGTTACTTATTTTGTTTGATATATGGAGAAATCGAAAGTGAAAGAACCAGGGGCTTTTCCTGAACGACTCGGCGTAATGCTATTTCAGTTTTTAACACAGCAAGACCGACCAACCATAGTTATATTTCCTGATAAAAAAATATAAAAAAACACTGCATCGAGTGCACTAGCAGCCATCCTCCCAAGATGGCGCAACATTCAACATGGCGTGACGTCGATTCACAAGCTCTATAGAGAGATGAAGGGCGTGTCAGAAGACAAGGCCCCATTTATAAACATGGCATACAGGGAAACGTTACATGCCTTATTTAAAAATAAAAAAAAACAGCAATAGTTATCAATTTCAAACTAAAAGAGACACGGGAATTTGTATCTATAATCCAGAATAATATCTGGATTATACTGTATATCTAATTCGATAACAGCCACATTGAAAAACATACTTTGTTGGTGACACTTTGTTGATTCTTTGGTGGTGAATCAATAAATGAGGGAGAAAGGGAGCGATAACTTTTACTACAATGTATATAATTGTTTTAGATGATAAGAGTTTAGAACCCCTGGCCAGCCTTGTGAAAGTCCGGCTAGAGACACTGCCAGCAATCTATAAATGCAACGGGTGCTTGATAAAACTGCACAAATGTTGATTGTTGATTATTATAGTTTACTATCAATGTCAATAACAGGCGCAACTTGCACTCCTATGTGTGACCCAGTGTGTGAAATCTAGGCTAAAAATCGAGTTATTAGTGACGAGCATCAGAGATTTATTTCAATATGATTTACTGTAAATCTTTGACATGGCCTTAGTCAATCAGAATCAAACTATAATAAATTTGAAAGATTATACTTTAACAGGATATTTGTTACGTTATGTTGGTTGCCCTGCTGAAAATATAATAGAACCCTGCTCAAAACACAAGAGATGCAAATGAGAATCAATAGAACACCCATTAATGCCCAAGACATTTTGTACAAATTTTGTAATGGAAACATGTGTGGTTCATAATTGTATTTTAATGGTAACCACCAGAATTTATGTAATACTATTTTTAGCAGGGTGGGTTTATGTAGAAATAGTACATCACAAATAAATGACTTTATAGCTGGGTTTTCACATGGATTACAAATGTGCATTGAAAATTGCCAGGTGATAAAACCTGCACAACGTTTCCCTGCCTGAGTCATAAACTGGAGAAAACGCTTTAAATAAGAAATCTGATATGCATATCTGAGTGGACACCTAGTCAAAGACTGTCTGAAGTGCACATCACATTACACGTATGATTACCAGAAAGCTTAAACCATGGTTTTATGAGCATGAGCACCACCTGACACAATCCATCCATCTTCACGACCAATTTTATTTATATACCAACAATACGGATGATATTATCTGTATGTAGATCCAATGCGTGTCGACATATACCTGCTCTCTCTCAGCGTGCCTTCTCTCCTCCTCTCTCCTCAGCTGCTCCATCTCTTCATAGCGCCTCCTCTGCTCTCTCTCCTGCTGTTTTCGGAGCTCTCTCTCCCGTCGTTGTTGCTGTGAGAACACAAGTGAAAGCTCTCTAGCGTGCAGTCCTACTTCACCATAAGGTGGCAGTGTAACTGGTATTGTTTTTTTAGCATGAATGGCCCTTCAGACAGGAACCGTACAGAAGAGACAGCCTGACAGAGGAACATCAGGGGGTTGATGTACTGAATGAGAGGTTGACGCCCAACCGGGCGGCCTGATTCATCCCAGCGGGTCCCCTACTGAGAAAACCCAACATCACAAAATGCGAATCTATTTCTGCCAACTCTCGTGTTTGAAGAATTCCCAACAGTCGGTCGGAAAATACTGGGTAACCTTCCTGTGGAATGATCATGGCCCAGTTGCTCGCAGGGACATTTAAAGACTGCACTCATTACTTGGGCCATTACACACAAAGAGGACAGGAAGTGTATAACTGAAATTACATATCAAACCATTCTTTTGCACTTTGCACAAGAAGCACACTAGGTAAAAGTGTACGATGGTGGTTCTCAACTGGTTCAAGATCAAAAATTGGATCAAAGGTCCTTTCGATAGCACACACTTTCTCTCTCTCTCACCTCCTCCAGTCTCCTCCTTTGCTCCTTTTGCTCCTCGATGCGTTTCTGCCTCTCCGCCAGTAGTTGGCGCTTGTGCTCCTCATTCTGTTGCTGTTCTAGCTGTTGTCTCCTCAGCGCCTCCGAGCGCTCCTTATTGGCCAGCTGCAGACGCAGGAAGTCCCGCCTCAGGGTCGATTCACCAGGGATGTTTATGATGGAGCTGCGAGCAAGACGGGTTTATTATTCTGTTATAATGGTCTTCAACTACATGCCTGTGTGTGTGCGGGTGCATGTGTATACGAGAGAGATCACACCCATGTACCTTGGCTCTCCTACATCACGCTCTTCCTCCTCTTCTTCGCTTCCACTGTACTCGTATTCGGTCTCATCTAAAAACAAGTAACCACATGCCGAAATACTCATTTAAAAATTAAACGGCCATGAAAAACTGATTTGCGTCATTATTTTTCTAGAGACATAATATTAGCAGAGTTGGTCACATCTCGATGAGTTTATAAGGGTAGAGGCAGAATCATGTGACTGACCAATCAGAATCAAGTATTCCAGAAAGCTGTGTTCTAGACATTTAAATAAAATATAAATGTATTGTGTGGATGGCTAAAACAAACCCATATTGTTGTATCAAAACTTCCAGCTCTTTATGAACAGGCCTAAATGAATCTTGACGTAGATCAGTGCTATTAAGTCTTATTCTCAATCTGCCGATCCACACACATATACGCTTAAGAACACTGATTTGAGATCAGCTCTTACACGACTGATCCTAAAACACTACTCCCTCTAACAAAAAAAACGGAGAAAACCCACCTCTCTCTCCCCTCTTCTTCTTGGTTCGGTCGATGTGGTCTTTGAGCTGAATTCGGACCTGTCTCTCATTGGGGAGGTCTTTGATGAAGGGATGTTTGATGAGTTGCTCCGTACTGGGTCTCTGATTGTGATTCTTCAACAAACAGCTCTCAATAAATGACTGAAACTTTTTGGACCTGAGGAATGATGAGGTTCAGTTTACTCCATTTGCACCGTCAACCTGTTTACACAGTCTCACCACGAAAAGCTAGATTGATCTCGTCACAAACGCAGTTTTGAAGTGATCATGCTTATTTCACTATTGGCGCTTTTCCACTGCTTGGTACCGTCATGTTTAGTACGACTCGGCTCGGTCCAGCTCATTTCACGTCGAACCTCAACCAAGGTGGTAATAAAAAAGTATCAGGTACTAGCTACCGTACCCAGTGGAAACCCCCAAAATTGAGCTGTTCCGCTCCGCGCCGCACCGTGCAGTACTATGTAGTGGAAAAGCGCCATATGACATTTAATTTAGCTTATGTAGTTATCTAGTCAAAGTCTGCTTTGTCAATTTTGCCATATGTAGAGTACATACATATAGATGATTGAAATTGCGTTACTCTCAGACCCATGGTGCATACAAATAACACTACACAGAATAAAAATATATATATAAAAAATACAGATAAATACAGATTATACATATATGTCAAATACAACTATTACAAGCAGGGATATTTAAAAAAAAGAAAAGAAAAAGAATATGGGAAATGGCAGATGAAAACTGCAAACCAGTGAAATATACAACAGTGACCTCTTAGTCTTAGATGCTTTGTCCATTCACCCAAGAGCAGTTAGTTTTCCTTCTAGAGCCACAGTAGGCAAACCATAAATCTAAATAAGGCTGTAAAATATCACATGCAGGTGCTATTTCACAGCTTTGTAAGTGATCCTGACTGTGTTCTGAAACGCCATAATAAGCCGGGTTAACATATATCTTTGTCACAGCATTTCAACATGCTAAACAAATTCACTCACAAAATACCCACACGTGAACCTTCATGCCACAGGAAGTCCTTTACATTCAAACTCAAACCTCTCAAGTGCAAAATGTACACGCTTATTTATTTCAAGTCAATTTAGTTCCAAACGCCAGTCTAAATGCATCAAACTCTGCCTGATGACAAACTGATCTGGACTGGAAAAGCAGTGCCTGTTGTGCTATCATCACTTTGCACTTATAAGAGATATCAGTGAATATAATATGATGAATGATGTTTGACTTACCACTTCTTGGACTTGAGTCGGGGTGCTGGGTTTCTGGGTATGAGGAAGAGGGCACGCATGGGATGCATGTCGCACAGCGCTGAGGGGAGACATGGGCGTTAGCTACAAGTATTACCACATATTAATGGCATGGTGTGGCATTGTGGTGGACTTACGAGGGGCTCCTTCTGCCATTTCAATGGCTGTAATTCCCAAAGACCACAAGTCACTCTGTAACAAAATGAACAGCAGTTTTTCACACCAAAGGAAAAAACTGACCTTATTGTGATCTGTGGCATAAAGGAATATTCCAGGTGAAAAAACACATTAGGGTCAATTGACATTTTTTGTGGTAATGAACATTATCCCACAAATGCTATTTTTGAATCATCCCTTGCATGAAAAAAATTAGGGTTACATTGAGACAATGGATGTGAACGGTGTTGGTCAAAAACCAAACAATGGCGGCACCCAAAACCAATGCAAGTTAATGGGTGCCGTCAATGTTTGGTTAACACTATTCTTCAGAATATCCTCTTTTGTGTTCTGCGGAAGAAAGAAAGTCACATAGGTTTGAAATGAAAAGAGGTTGAGAAAATGAACTATCACTTTAACATCTATATTGTTTACATCTTTTAATCTGTGTGTATTTTAACATTTATTGACTGGCACCAATTCACTTCCATTTCACAGTAAGTAACTTACTGTAAACCTCATTTTACAAGGGACAAATGAAAATCAAATAACTTTTTGTGGCACACCACATTACGCCACAAATGAGTTTTGCATTAAAGACAGAATATTCCTTTAAGCTAAACGAGAAGCTGACACAATGTCACAGGACAGTAACTGTGTAATTGAGCGGCACTTCAAATACCTTAAAGTCGTAAGTGGCATCGGGGTTCTCATCACAGGCTATAACCTCTGGAGCCATCCAATATGGCGTGCCGATAAACGTGTTCCTTCTGCCGACAGTGCGGTCCAACTGTGCACTCACACCAAAATCAACTGTTGCAAACACACACACACAAACACCAGGAAGACTTGGCTTTAATGCGTCTGCGTGCTGTAATGAGCAGAGAGGTCTTTGATGAAGTGCATGCTGCCATCTGCCTCCGTGACACTCTCCCCTCATCACCGCAGGCAGTGTTGTCATAGCAACCAGCCTGAACCGTCTCCCAAACTCCAACAAGTCAAAGACAAGCCCTAATAACTCAGAGCAGGGCCGGGCATTTTCTTGACAGGTGCCCCTTAAAAACTCAGGCATCAGTGTTGAAGTTCAAGAAAGCTACAGTTTCAAAAATATAACCCTTGCGATACCCAAATATTCTGTTTCCATAATAAATTTCGATTTTTGATCCCAAGTATTTTTATTTTGTATTTTCTTACAACCTCTTTCTAGTGTCTCTGACTTGCAGTTATATCCTTTGTATAACTGTGACAGTGTGACAAATAAACGATCTTTCTACGATTATTGCCACAGCCGGGTCACTTTTAGGACCGTTTGTATAATACAATGTGGGATCAAAACCGCAATTTGGCATTTTGTCACAACTGTCCAATACAAAAACAGTATTTTGAGAAAAGCTGAGACACTGTCACACTAGTTGGAAAATATAGATATTAGCATCTACTTTTACTTACTTATTCCTCCCTTGTTAACAAGGCCAGCAAATCAAATATTATATATCATCAAGATAAATGTGCTGAAGGCATAAAATGACAGAAAATCTGAATATTTCACCCAGCCCTACTTAGCTGGTGGCCAACTTATGGCTGATCAAGGAAATATATCTGGTTAAACTAGTTAAGAAGCCTTGTGGGTATAGCAGAACCCAATGCGAGTCTAAACTCATTCAAAGTGAGCCTGTTATGACAACTGCACATTGCTTTTTGACTGTGATATCAGTCGCTGGGTGTGAACTTACCTAGTTTGACCTCCGCGTTTTCTGTGAGCAAAACGTTCTGACCTTTGATGTCACGGTGGATGACCTTATGCTGATGCAAATGGGTCAGACCCTTTCAGAAACGGATCATTCAAAGGTTATTCTCAGCTAGAGACATCAAGTAAGGTTGTAATAACACTTTAACGTGCCAAGGTCTTTTCGTGACCCCATCACATATGACATGTACACATATACTCACCCTGAGGATTTCTCTGCAGATGTATGCTGTCCACTCTTCCTTCAGAGAGTTCCCTTTTGTGTTCTTGATCAAATCTGTCACTGAACCAGCGCCACAAAACTCCATCACCAGCTATAGACACAAACAGAAAACAATCATTCACGTGACTGATGAAAACACAGTTTGCTTTAACAGAACTGAACTGAACTGAACTGAATTGAACAGGAGAACCAGCTGTCAAAATGTCTGCAAATCAGCTACAGCAAAGTTCATTTTGTTTCTATAGTTCTGTGTGTTGACACTGTGATTTATGGGATTGGCTTGGTAGAAAGAATTGTGCAGAAATAGAAATTGTGCAGAAATAGAAAGCACAAATGCTGTTGCTTATGTGGAGAATTTGACCAGAAATGTTTATCCTGCAATAATACCTCAATTTACCGGGTTTCGCGTGAGAAAGTGGCTAATAAGACGGAAAACAGTTTGCAAGCTTTGGTGGATCTATTTGTGGCCGCAGAGCTGTTGCATAAAGGCACGGAAACCCATAAATGCTCCATTTGACCAATTAGACCAAGTGCTGCAGAAGTTCATTACTTTAATTTAAACAGCATTAGAGAAAACTCAGTTACTAACAACAGAAAAAAAACATCTATTAATAAAAAATAAAAACCTGTCTGTTGGATTTTTAACTGGGACCAGTGTGGGAAATCATTGTTACAGATGATAAAAATATTTTTGATAGTATTTTTTTTTTACCAATAAATGCACTGCTTTAAATGTTTTTCTCTTTTTCTCCCTCACTTTTAAATGTTAAAGGCATAGTTCACCCAAAAATGAAAATTCTATCATCATTTACTCGCCCTCAGGTTGTTTCAAACCTGCATCAATTTCTTTGTTCTGTTCAACACAAAGAAAGATATTTGTAAGAATGTTGGCAATTTTCAGTTCCGGGACATCATCCACTACCATAGTAGAAAAAAATATTATACATTTTTTTGTTCTGTTGAACACAAAATGCGATAGTTTGAAGTACTTAGAAAAGCTAACAGATGTGGGGTACCTTTAACTACCATTTAATTTTTCCTACTATGGTAGTCAATAATGTCCCAGAAGTGAAAATTGATAACATTCTTCCAAATATCTTTCTGTGTTCATTATACAGGTATGAAATTACATGAGGGTGAGTAAATTTTCATTTTTGGGTGAACTATCCCTTTAAATGTTCTAAATGTTCTTTAAGGGCACTGTAACTTATAATTGTTCTTTATAACCACCTCAATAGTGTTTTCTATAGCCTTTCATTCGCTCTCAGGACACTCATATAAAGTGACTCATTCTCATCAGGACCTCTACGAGCAAAATCAACCTCACCAAATGGATGCATTTATGAGCGGAACATGATTTGCGATTGTTTTGATGCCCTCGAAGGGGCCTAAATATATCTGGCCTGCTGAGTTGGTAACATTGTTTCTTCTCTTTGAGAAATTCTTCTCACATAGATGCTCAATGTGGTTTCCCTGACCACAGGTTCAAGTGTTCGAGTCTACGCTGGCTTCTCACGCAACTTGCTGGGCAGAAACAGCCAAGCTCACCACAGAGGAAATGAAGCGGCAACATCTTGCACATTTCTTTTTTTTTGCATACTTTTTGCAGAGCGGCATTTTATAATCGTTTTAGTTCACAGTGGAAAAGCATGAGTGGCATGTTGTAAACAGCATATTGTAAAGCTACTGTATTTTGGAAAAAAGTCACACCGCATCTAAAAACACATAAATAGAGAAATCTAAACACTAAATAATGCCGAGTTTATCCCTGTACAGAGGGTAAAGACTGACCCAGAGCTGGTCATCCATGCCGGGCGGATTCTTCTTGACGAAGGCACCGTAGTAGGTGGCGATGTTGCGATGATGAGAGTATTTTTTCAGCATGTTGATCTCAGCTTTGATCTCCTCCTCTTCATCCTGTCAAACACAAAAGAAAACACTCAAGACGGAGACGGAAAATATTGCGTATCCTGGTCCAAGTGTGTGTATGCGGGTCATGCTCAGGAAGCCCTATGACTTACTACTGATAACATTTACAGATTCACTTAAACACCTCATCTAAAGATGTAAAAGACAACGATTTTTGTATTTTTCAATAGTTTAAATATCAGCTAGTTTGCATAATACAATCATATATTTTCAATATTACATACATTTCAAAGGGTAAAAGAAATAAAACAGAATTCTACTCAAAATGAGCTTTTACTGAAACTATTTCATTTTCTCTCGGTGTAGTTTGTTTCTGTGAATCTGCCATACAAAACACCACATTTGACAACCAAATATTTTCAATATTGATGAATTGTGTCCCTTATCGTGGTCCCTAAACATGATCTATGTTTGTGGGCCCAATGTGGAAGTTTATTCAGTCGTAACCTTTAACAAAACGCTAAACGGACACAAACGGCACAATTTCCTGCAAACGACCCACACGTGTGTTTGACTGATATCACACATACGAAGGGAAAGTGACACCGACAAAACCAGAAAGAGTGGGAGTGAAACAGGAAATTGAGATGAGCTGATTGCTCTCTTACCCCCGTGACATCCATGACCTTGATAGCAGCGAGCTGGCCCGTCTTAACGTGTCGTCCCTGCGAAGAGAAAAAAAACATCACTCACGTGTATCATGCAAATATCATTATTGAACATGTGGTGGTGACATCCATCTGTGCATAAAGAATGGATGGACGTAAGCCTCCCTGGCAGGCGCTATCATTACATAACAGCAGCGAGGAAGAAAACACACCCCCTAGAATGACTGAAACTGGCCCAGAAAGCTGTGTGAGGGATTTTGGGCTCCTCCGTACCATTTTGTGTGCGTTACAATGGCACCAGATGACAACTCTGTTCGGATTGGAAGGAACTCCAAAAAAGTTACGCGAGTACCAGAGGACTGTTCCACTGTTACAGAGGAACTGAAGAACTATGACAGGAATGTGGCAATGAAAATTTGTGCCAGGTTTTTCCCTTAATGGTTTGCAAAGATATTTTATGTTGGTTACCGAACAACGGAGGTACTCAATTAGTTAAGTGTATGGACACAATGGGTCGCCATTGTTTGGTTACCAACATTCTTCAAAATATCTTTTTTTGTGTTCTGGAGAAGTAAGTCATACAGATTTGAAATGCCAAGAGGGTGAACTATTGCTTTAAAGAACCTTTGCCATGAATACTCATCTCAGTGCACAGTTCTACACTAAAAAGCACACATTTTTACTGCAATCAATATTTAATATTTTATACCACGACAGCTACAAGTTTTCTTGCTGCATTTCACATCACACGTCAGGAGAGCTAGAAGTGCTCGGGACTGTGTGCCTTCTTGAGATGACATCAGCCAGTCAGCATTGTCATGACATCATTAACTTGACTCTAAAATGAATAATCCCATGACATTTACAGCTCAGGAGACCAACTGAAAAGCTCCAAATTGAATATCAAAGAGCAAAGATGCTTATGATCACATACTTAAAATGGAAGTAAATAACATTGAGATGTATAGGCTAATAGATCGCATTATAGCATCTGTTTACCCATTAAGCTCCTCATACCCCTGAGCACCAATCCATAAAAAAACTGATGCTAAACTATAAAGAAACAAAAACTCAGAACAAATGAGGGAAGCAGACATCACTGACAAAGATCATCTGCGCACACACCACAGGCATTTCTGGACAATAACAGGAGACACCAAAGCAGATCCAAGCGGCAGGAAGTGCATTCATCGGAAAGACAGAATCACCCAGTGTGTGTTCTTCACAATTAATTATGCACAGTTCATCTCCTCACCCGACACACTCCCACAACTCCCATTCGGAGCAGAGGAGATGTTACAGCGAGAGAAGGAGGGAAAGAGTAAAAAAGGATGAGAAAAACATGATGAGAGAGATTCATACAAGTCCCATCAGTCCTCATTAACAACTTCTCCATCATCGGAAAGCATAGGCGAATGGAGAAGCCCGGACAAACCACAAAGCTTAAAAAAAAAGAAGCTTTTAAGGAGATACCCGAAGGTGTCGTGGGTCAGTGAGTAATGCATGGCTGTTTTCATAGGAGTGGTGTTATAGGGATAGTTCACCCAAAAATGAAAATTCTGTCATCATTTACTTACCCTCATATCATTCCAAACCTGTATGACTTTCTTTCTTCTGCAGAACACAAAAGAAGATATTTAAAGAATGTTGGTAAGCGAACAACAGTGGTACCCATTGACTCCTAATGTATGGACACAAAACCAATGCAAGTCAATGGGTACCACTGTTGTTCGGTTACCAACATTCTTCAAAATATCTTCTGTTGTGTTCTGCAGAAGAAAGTCATACAGGTTTGAAATGACAAGAAGGTGAGCAAATGATGCCAGAATTTTGATTTTTGGGTGAACTATCCCTTTCACTTAAATACTACAAGGGCACAACCCCCTTATTGCCAGACCATATTTAAAACAAACAAGGGCGCTGATGCAAAGACAGAAAGGCACAGAGCTAATGGACTGGAAAGACGCACCGATGGGACAACAACAACGTTGTGTAATTGAAATACGCAAGCCAATCATGGCGATATTACACTTTACTAACAGTAATGAATTATGCTGACGTGTTTCCGAATCATAGATGTGGAAATGGAAACTGTGTGCAAGTGTGATGGATTCACGGCCTGAAGCTTCGTGTCTCTGGTAATGAGAAGATTCACCGAGCTGAGCGCTAACTGAAAAACCATCTGGGTTCTTGACAGAGATTAACAGAAAAGTTCTCGAGCGCTGACGTATGAGATAAGAGACTGTCCTCAACTGCCACGCGTCCCAAAAAAGCTCGACAAAAGTATAAAAAACATACAGAATGTGCTGTAGTAAAGATAACTGAAGTTATGCTCAGAATAGAATACATAATGTCATATACTGCGCATAATCAACCAAAACCACACACACCGTATTTAAATTATTTAAAGGAACAGTTCCGCCAAAAATGTAAATTCTGTCATCATTTACACACCCTCAAGTTGTTCAAAATATGTTTAAATTTCCTTTTTCTGATGAGCACAGAGAAAGATATTTGGAAGAATGCTTCTGACCAAACAGTTCTTGGCCACCATTGACTACCATAGTAGGAAAAATTACTTTACAAGATTCTTTGTTCTGTTGACCACAAAAGAAGATATTTTGAAGAATGTAGCAAAGCAAACAGGTTCTGGGGCACTTTTGACTACCATTGTAATTTTTCCTACTATGGTAGTCAATGTTGGCCAAGAACCGTTTGGTTACAAGCATTCTTCCAAATATCTTTCTCCATGTTCATCGGAAACAAAGAAATTTATACAGTTTTGGAACAACTCGAGGGTGAGTAAATGATGACAGAATTAAAATTTTGGGCAAAAAACCTTTCAGAGACATTGACAACATTGCTACTGCAATAAACTGAAGATGCTGAAGATGCTGTCCATGGCACATTTTCCCAAATGTCGAGTATCCCACGGGTCTAAGAAAATCTGCATACCGTGCACGGTACAGAACAAACTGCACGGGCTTTCAACAAAAATAGCTCAACTGGTACAGTTGTGTGCTATTTTAGCCTAAACCTGCATGCCATTACTCAATACAAACAATTACCATGAAAGCCATTATCACATACTGTATGTTATTCTTTTAAAAACCTTGTAATTCGTACTTGGCTCCACATTTATTTAGCTTATGTGTGAACTGGTCGACATGCTCATAGATGTGGATAAGCACACCGTGCAGCGCTTTCTGTCTCTAATCTAGACTGGCAGCTGAACTCCTTATTATGGATTTGTTTCTGTATGTCTGAAATGACTGTAAATGGCTATCCGAGCGCATACGGTATTGCTGTATTGTAACTGTAGCTGCAAAATGATGTCAGAAAGACATTGCTGTGTCGTTTCATCATCACAGCAGTCGCTAGCCAAACTCGATGTTCTAGACGGTTTTGGTTTGAAGGAAGGCTTTACAACAATATTCACAACATATACAGTACGTGTAGGAGCTGAGCATCTATTATTGTGCAATCAGGATGTAGCTTGTCACTGCGAGACTGGTGTATGCTTGTAACATTTAACGGGCAAATGCAGGGTGCCAATGCGAAAAACGCTCAACGCACCACTTCCTCCAAGTAGCCTAGCAACAGTCGTGGAAGGCGGAGGAGGTTCATGATTTTCACACTCTCGTACAGACAGCTCCTCTTGTTCCTGAGACATGTGACCTAGCGTGACCCTCTCAGCTCAGCATGTAAGAGCGCTTTGAGGGCCAGAAGCTCCTTACTCATCTTCCATTGAGAGAACGGTCTTCAATACATCACATGCCCTCAAGTCACTTATGGAATGCAGGAAGTCGGTGTTTTATTTTGAGGCTCATTGTGAAGACTTGCTAAATTTAACCGTAAGCTCGCCGTTTTATTGATGATGCATGGGTGACAAGTTCGCACTGTTAAACTGCTTAGGGGTTGCTAGGGGCTTCTGGTTGGTTGCTAAGTGAAGCAAAATTTCTATGATAAAGATGCATGAGGTTGCTTTAAAGAGCACAAAATAAGCCACATTATTTTAGGTATCATTTATGACGAAATAGTGCAGGCTGATTTAAGTTCAATACTTAAAGGGATAGTTCACCCAAAAATAATCATCATTTAGTCATCATTTATTCACCCTTACATCCTTGAAAACCTGTATATGACTCTTTGTAATGTGGGACACAAAAGAAGATATTGTGAGAAATGTCTCAGTGGTTTCGTGTCCATACAATGAAAGTCAATGGAGGACAATGTTGTCTGGTTACCAACATTCTTCAGAATATCTTCTTTTGTGTTCTTCAGACGAAAGGTCATACGGGTTTGAAATGACAAGATGTGATGATTTTTGGGTGAACGGTCCCATTAAGGTTAGGGATTCGTTGAAATCCCCTACCCTTCATAAGCAAACGTCGAAAGCACAACTTAAAAACCTTTTTAATAGTTTTGAAAATGAATCAAACCACAAGCTTTGATAAAAGTTCCTTCTTAGCAGATTTCTCTCAAAAGAAGCATCATGTGAGTGGGAGATGAGTGGTCCAAATGCAGCACATCCTGACCCAGAATCTATTTCCTCCCAACACGGGCCACATTTTTAATGGCTTTCGGAATCTCCCAAGATGGCATACCACCGGAGAAAGATCTACGTCTGCAAGGAGTAAGAGAGAAACGAAGAACCCTGCTTTTCCTGTAGCGGCTGGTCAACCTGAGTTTAGCTGAATAAAGCAGTCAAGACTTCTCAAACGCATGCCAGCAAGCAAGGCCTTAACCTCTGACCCCGGACTAATTAAAACAGCTTGCAGCATCGGGGCGAACCAGGAGGCCCATAAGATCAAAGACCCCCTGTCAATAAGAATAAGGCCTGTCAACAATCACTTCTTTTCCCAACAGTGAGGTTGACCCAGACAGACGGGATCAGATATTGAAGCAGGCTGTTACACAGCTCCAGAGAAAACGTGCAGGGTCAAAAATATGCTTTGAATATTAACTTTGATGAGCTGAATTGGAATGAAGTGACACTTATTTTTGTATTTTTCTTCTCTGTTGAAGAAGAGTTTTAATATGGGAGATGCTATCAAAATACATATCGCAGCTGTCCTTCCGATCTCCATATTTTTGTCATAAATCCATATTATCAGTCACCCTTTATGTTTGTCACTGGGTTTTGCAAATATCAAATCAATAAAAAGTATTAAAAAGTACTCGTCAAAACTTTGACAATACAGTATGTAATCATTTTTTTAAAGTACAGTTTTTTTCAGAAGGACAGTGACGATATACAGATAAATAATGACCACATTATTTCACATTAACAAGCGAACGAACAGGAATACGAAACTGAAGAATTCTCATAATGAGGCAATTCAGATCAAAAAAGTCTTGACTCAATAGAAAATCTCAAATCACGTAAGTCATGAAAACCCTCATGGGAGCCGACTGCGACTCTTTCGGTCTCACCTTTCTTTTATTGCATACATAAAAACCATGATTCAGAATTTCCATGCCTCTGTAATTCCTTTCACGCTAAGCATTTAGCCAATCGTGGCTTTTGTGACCTGAATGCAGCTTCACCAAAGCCACCAGAATGACGTCTGCAAAATATCTAATTTGGTATAGAAACTACTCAGCATCCACCTATATACTGTAATAAAACGAAAGTTTGCTGTTCTAAATAATCTCAGAATTATAAAAGATGTCAGGCGCATGCGCTTGTGTTATTTGCTTTTGAAAAACTCCCACACAGAAATAAGCAAGCATGTTTTATATTCTTTCTTTTATATATATTTAGGTCGATTAGCCCACACAAATCCGGAGCATAGACATGACAGGCTGTGCATGCTCGAGTCCTCAGCAACAGAAATTTACCTTTAAAATGTGAAGTGGCTCATTTTTGGTCTTTGTTATTAAATACAGTACTTCCTCCTATTGTATTTCAGCAAATCATATGTTGATTTTCCCATAAAGTACTCAACAATACAACAATCACTTCTCGAACACGACACCGGGTCTTTTTACTCATTTTACTTCCAGAAAACTTCATACATTTGTTCTTACCCCACTGGTACATTGTTGCTTAATTGTAGTACTGAAATTCTATGTTTTAGTGACGATAACAAATCGTTAATCATCATAAGTCTCATTGTCGTGCGCAAGTTACCCAAACAAACTGCTTAATCTTAAAGAGTACATAACATGAGATCATGAAAATTACATTTCATGCAGTGTGTAATGTTGCCGTGTTTGAAAGTAAGCAGTCTGCCAAGTTGTAAATCCGAAGGTGAATGAATAAAGTTATTGGCTTGGAAAAAAGGGAGTCGACTCTGAATCACGCAAACGAGTCGTCCCTAGTCCGATTCACGAACCGCCACGGATTTAAGTCACTATATAGTCCCCACCTACGTTTTACGGTTTACGCGGTAGACCAATCACAGCAGACTAGGCTAGCTGAAAGTAGGGGATTAGACAGATGAATCGCGGAACGAATCATTTGAGAGTCAGTCAAGAAGTAAGGTAAGAATAACTGCCTATTATTATGAAATAATAGTGTTTTTACACCCATGTACATAAACTTGTTGTTGGACACTCCATGAACCAAAGTAGGCCCTTAAAAATCCCTAGATATGTACTCTTTAAGAATTTTTTAATAAAACGATTAGGATTTTGTTTTTCAGTACAAGCCAGATTTGACCCCTGGATAGACCTTCAGAAATAAACACCACCTATGAATCACACCTCCTGCTGGTTTTCTCAGTACACTCACTAACTCACGGTCAACCTTAATAACTTCTGCAAACCGCTCTAAACAATACAACCACATCCTCTTTCATTTTTTTAATAACCCACTGCAACAAGCACTCTTGAAAGTTTTTCAGTGGTTGAAAGTTTTGCATTATGACAGGTGTTGACTGGTTAGGTGTTCCTGACACTGTTCAAGATTCAGATCAGAGACTCTAATTGATGATGTTTTAATGAAAAAACAACCCAGGTAACAAATCAATATACTTCTATTATGACCTGATCAACCCGACCAGAATGAGTGGAGTGAATTCTGTCAGTCTTCAAACCGAGAAAAGCTACAATAAACCACAACAGAACCTTCAGCACCCCAACGAAAGAAATAATATTTAATGGAGTTATTTCTTTGCAGTCTGATTTAAACACAATGACATAAAAGTGCTGCTTCATTTAACGAATTGGTCAAAACTTTCCAGCAATCAATGTGTGAAAATTCCTTTACTGAATGAACTCACTAAATCAGTCAAAGCGGTTAGTGAACGAACATCTGACTCACTTATTGAACCACAAGTTACAAAAGACTAGAAATAAAGCAGGAACTGATTCATGTACTTAAAGAAATGTGAAACTTTAGTATTACTGGTTTTCTAATAAATGTTATTTAAATGTAATTGAAGAACAAATGAAAACATGAATGCCTTACCAAATGTGTATAAATGTATGCAAATAGTGTGGGTTTTCATGTTTTTATTTTCATTTTGGTACATGTACATACATGGTATATGTATAGAACTAATTATTTTTGTCAGGGCTGGAAAAAAAGAATTCTATTGAAAACACTGAGACATGATTCCTTATCAACATTTCAAGCTGTATAAACAACCAAAATCACTAAACCCGATTTCATCGTGGACACCTAAGCCTCACAAATCAACATATAACACGCATGCATTGGAGTTCCAATGAATGCACAGCTCGACAGTACGTGTCTCACACACACTAGCATTTTTAATGGAAGGGTGAAGGATCTTCACAGAAATGGCAAGAGGTGCAGGAAAACACATGCGTCTTGACACGCCTGAACATACCACACAGATAACGCAAGAGCTCTGCTGGGGCATTGACAGGAAGGTGCAGATTTCAGAGCGAACTGAGAGGAAACATCTCACCAGGAGAACACTCTGGAGCAGACAGTTAAGGGAAATGCAAAACGTCTCCCTGAACAGACTTGATGAAATTCACACCGAAACTGGTTGTACCTGCCTGATCACACAAATGGGAGCCTCTCGAAAACACTCTAACCAGTGGATACATATGAAAACGCTGTTGAATCGTGACGTATGATCCATTCAAGCTATAATAATCATTAACAATAGATGGATTAATCAGAGACCATTAAAGCATTACGTACCTTATACACTTGTCCATAAGTTCCATTTCCAACAAGTTCCACCAGCTCAAATATTCCAGCCGGGTCCTAAAAGAGGGTAAAACAGACAAGAGATGAGAAGCTTTCACGTCGTTTATTATATACGCTGAGGTCATCATAAACACGGAGAATTAAACCGTAGTTATTAAGCCTAACAGAGCGTGTCAATTTTGGCAGATTATATAACAGTTAACAGCTGCCATCTTGAATCAGAGAGTGCAGATATAGGTCCTATGGCAAAGTAACCGCTGATATGGTACCACAACAAAGTTATCGATTTCCTCAATGGATGTCACTTATCGTCGATGTCGGATGGAAACCCCATATCTCAAGACTGCTACTTTTCAGGAAACAAAGAAAACACTATTTTTTTTATAATAAAACACTGTTGACAAACTGTTTTTAATACTTTTTATTGGTTAAAGATGTCCAAAACCCACTAGGGCTGGGCGATATATCGTAATTCTTCAAACCTTTTCAGATATTTTCATGATAATAAAGTATATTTATAGTGATGATGTTTGACGAGTGCTGCTTTTTCAAACGCACGTTATAAACGACTCAATCTCGTAGTGATTTTAGATAGAGCAGTACTTCCTACTGTTCACGGAAGAGCTGTGCATAAAACACAGAATCGATTTCAGAATCGATATAGACATGTGTAATAAGCGTGAATCACCATATATATCGCCCAGCCCTAAAACCCACAAACAAACAAGACGGGTGACCAACATTAGATATATGCAACAAAAAAAAAACACAAAAAATGGAAATACAAGGTTTCCACCCAACAGCGATGATATGCTCATGCGATATTGCTATAATATTTGTTAGCAAATTGCACATAAAAGCCAAAGATTCATAAACTGAAATCAAACTATGAGCCAAACTATTGGGAATCAATCAAAACAACACTGTAACATGTCCCCATTTTCATCAAGCAAATCTCTCTGTAATGTTTTGTTATTGTTGAACAAATAGCCTGTTTATGCAAATGTGCTATTATGCAAAACGTTCAGTCTTTTTGAAAACATCTGTACTCATAATGTTAGCAAGAAAACCAATACTTACTGTACATACCATGTTCTACTTCACTCTATTTTAAAGTAAATGAGAAAGCACACTTCAATACGAGGAGTCAGTCCTTCACAAAACACTGAAGTCAAACCATTCTGTGAATTATTTATTAAAACTCCAGCAGTTATCAAAGCTGTCAGAGTTGAATTTGTCCCCATCAAGTACGATGCTCATGAAAATAAGCACAAGCAATAAATAATGCAACACACCTTGAACAATAAGCAAGTCGTGTTGCTATGGCAATCCGACAATAGGTGCCATTCCTAAAGTGGTAATTTATGAAATATTGTTCAGTGCAACACCAAATATTACAAAACAGTTTAAAAATGAGAAGGTGGTGATGGTGGAACATGAGGGAGGAATCGATTTAGAAAAATTTGTTTAACTTACAAAATTGGATTCTGGCAACGTGTAGGAAGTCTGATGATATTATAAATGTTCAAAACAACCACCATCATTTTTGGATATGGCATGATGGTAAATGGCATATTTTTAGACCACTCGCAGGATGGTATAAATAAGCTAAATGCAGAATGACACAGTGGGAGCTGGTCAGAATCAGCTCTGCTTAAAACCGAGTGAGATTTACACCGAGCTGGTGTTGGAGAATTAGGTCAAACAGACCACAGCACTCCGTATTCAAACAGAGACCTTCCACAGCACATCACTGCCCCGAGTCGCTTCTGGTTCTGAGTGGAAACACCATCCATCTCGCCGCTCCGAGACCCCACTGAATACCAATTTGACTAATGAGTTTCACAAAATTACACACCTGCTCCGTCACATACCTGCAGGGACATCTTCCTTCTGTGCTTTTTAAAAATAAACACATCTTACGTAACTTTTTGTTTGTGTGCGAGCCCGAACCTGCAAATAATACAGCGAGTCTTCACACACTTAGGAATATATAATTGATGCAAAAACAGAGGAAGGGGCCAGGAGTCATGCCAGTGCTCGATATCTTTTTTGGGAATACAGAGATGGGAAATTTAAACAGACTTTTGCCGACTAAACACCTCTTGATAGATAGAAAGGCATGGATAAAAATGCTGACCAAAAAAAGAGACCACCACATTCTGCTTACTGCGGGCAAATGGAAGAACACCACCAAGTGAGATGCCATAAATGGAGCAAGTTTTCCCTGGGCTACCTGGAAAGGTATTCAGCAGTCGATACCCCATTACCTCTGTTCCTGTTAACTATAACAGGCAAATAACACTGTGAGTCAGAGTATTTCTAAAGAAGCAAGCTTATGTCTCTCATGGAAACACCACCTCAGGCTTCAGTGCACAGAGGACAGCACTGCTACACCACGTCAATTACTGTAATTTGATGAGTTCTTTTACTCCGTTTTCTCGCCCTCATGTCATCCCAAACGCTTACATAAAGGAACACAAAAAGTGATGTCTAGTCCAACAAATTGCATTTAGGGTTTTTTTTAATCACTTTTCAAGCCTATCAGACTCAAAATCTGCACCCATTCACTAAATGGAAGAGAATGTTGTGAATATTCAGCCTCTACTTCACTTCATTCAAACACCCATAGTAGCGCTAAATTCAAATATGACAAAAAAAAAACTTCACATGGCATTAGTTCTTGCGTGTCTCGTGACTAAGTCGTCATACAATATGACGAAATTTGCAGCTACTAAATAAGCTCAAAATATTGTTTTCTCACACACACACACTTATGTCGAATAATTGTACATTTCTTTTATGTTTGGCTTACAGGGCTCTAGACAGCGACCAAATGGTCGCATTTTGCGACTATTTTTCCTGCCGGCGCGACCAGTTTTTTGTAATGGTCGCACCGGTGCGACTTCTAAACTGGTCAATATATCATTTTTGCGGATTATAAATTTAATCATAATTAAATGATTCATTTATTTCACCTCCCCTCCTTCAGCCATTCGTTTATCTATCAGTGCCCCCGCCCCACAAAACTGTAATGCGCGGGTGCGAGTCGCATTCAATTCTATATTGATAAAGCGGAAGGACTGACAAGTGCTCACTCTTGCAAGTAAAACAAATATGTTCACCTGCAGAATGCAAGAATTTCCATAGCTTAGGTACAAAACTGTAACATTAACAAAATATGTTGCCTGTATTGTATGCAGTGTGAAGCTAATGCCGGAAACAACACTTGCAACAGGGTGTCAAACTTTAGCACTATATTATTGTGTAAAGCTCTCCAACAATACTGCAAAGTGTACAAAATGTTAGACATAACGTTAAATACTTTTATTTGTGAGTCGCTTTTGATAAAAGCCAAACATATATATCAATGCAGGCAGCTTTCATGAAGAAAAATCACTAAATGCCTTCAATTCTCGCATGTTGTTTGAGATATACGCGTGCCCAGAGAGTCAGAGCTCAAAATACTAAATTGAGGTCTCTTTCACGTCTTCTTACTCTGACACGAACATGTAAACAGAAAATTACGTCAAAATTCCCCTATTAGCGAGTATTTTTGTAAAAGTAGTCCGTTTCATGAGCATAAACATGAGCATATGGTGGTACCCATTGACTTCTATAACTGCGTTCAGCTATGTTTGTTAGTTCACTGCATTTTGGTGAGGAATGTTATATAAACGGTGTATATAACGCTGGATTTGCAGATCGTTTTAAACTGAAAGATGGAGCGGCCCCAGCGTTAAAAGATGAACCGCACACAGTACGTGAAACTGAGTCAAATGTCTGTGTTTTGTTTGCAATCGGCGCGTACGTGCATAAGGTAAACAAAAAGAACTCATAGTGAATCAACAGTTATGCAGGGATAATGCAATGATGTATTGTGTGCTCGTGCTGTAGTTCCACCACCCCGCACGCCTTCAGGGCTAACCTGTTTTTGGAAATAATCGTACAACAACTGTATCTGTCTTTTATAAATGTGATCAAACTAAAGACTCTTCGAAGATACAAAGTATGCAGTACAACTCTTTTGGTACAAGATTAATATGAGACTGGCAGAAACTGCATGTGTTACATCCGCTTTAAGCACTAAACGTTAACTCTTTTAGCTTTAAATGTGTGATTCACATTTGTGCCATGCAACTTTTAAATTGTTCTTTCTTTATTACTAGTACATTGTGAGCTAAGTTGAGCTGAATGAATCTGAGCTCTCAAATACAAAAACTGTATGTAAACAAGCACCCATACGGTAGCAAAGAGTCATGTGACCTGACTGTTTGTATAAGCACTCAAACCTGTCTTCAAAAGGTCTTTTAGAAGAACAGTGGAGAGGAGACCAAGCACGTTTAGACATGCCGTGCCGAGTGACAGCACTCAACAAAATGTCTGATAAACAATATACCTGTGAGACGCAGCTGAACCCGTTGACCGGGCCAATATAGTAACGCAAAACTAGTAATTACATTTCTTGTTAATAAAAGCATGCAGTGACCAGGGCTGTAAAGCTCCTAAGTAGATAAAACGGCACCAAATTGTCTCAAAGTAGCCCATGTATTATATTTCAATTTCTGCTGAGTTACAATTCAATTTGCAGAGTGAATAAATTGTGACTGAAAGTTCATTTTGGGGTGAAATTCTTCCTTAAAGGGATGGTTCACCCAAAAATGAAATGCTGTCCATTCATTTGAATCACTTCTATTGTACGGACATAAAACCAAAACAAAAGTCAATGGGTACTGCCGTTATTCGGTTACAAACATTCTTTAAAATATCTTCAGAAGATAGAGAGCCATACAGGTTTAAAATAACAAGAGGGTGAGTAATGATGACAGAATTTTCATTTTTGGGTGAAGGAGTGGATAACAACAGACTGAACAAACACTCAAAAAAAGTAGTATTATCTTTCTTTTCCACTAAAATGAGTCACATGGCTAAGACTTTTTCTAAAATAAAAAAACACTACCATGTCCATGAGGTAGGGATGTTGCGGTGATTAAATTTTCCCACCGGTTAATCGATGTGTAAAAACACCGGTTGTACCCGTGACACCGGGGATGGGGAGTTTGCTGTGGGGTGGTCAAAGATGCGGCCGTGCGCATGACGCATTTTACTTTCAGTTTTAAAATAGCGGCAATTCGGGAACGGCAATTGCTTGAATTAATGGTGGGTTCTTAATAAAAACACACAAAACTATAAAAAAGTACAATGACATTTGCTTATATTAAACACAGACCTTACAAAACAAATAATCACAGCACATCAAGCGAAAAATAAATAAGAAATGAAAATAAAATAAAAAACATTTACGTTAGATAAGTTGCCAATATTAACAAAATGAGTAATCACTGCACACATTGTGCAACAAATAAATTAATTAATATAAAACTAATAAGAACAAAAAGAAAATTAAAACTTAACCGGCTCTTGATGACAGTGCTTACATATTCTATTATGTTCTTTGCCAGAAAAGCCTCACTGCTCACCTGCTGCCGATCTTTGCTGCGACACTTGTTCCGCTTACGTCAGCCGCGTTCAGATACGCAGTCTGGTCTTTAACTAAACTAAGTGATTGATTACTATAAAAATTAAAAATGACGGTGGGGGTCAGTGCTGCGGTGGACAAGTGTACAATCGGTAGGCGGGTGGACACCGTGTATCACCAGTGACACCGACTATTGCAACAAACCTACCATGAGGTCCTTCAGTGACAGAGAAATCAAAGACACCTCAGTCAGTAGTGAATTATTATAGTTATTCATTACGTTTAATGGGTCTTAAAGCCCCCCTAATCCAGAAAATGCACTTTTAAATGTTGTTTGAACATATCTGTGTGTCAGGAGTGTGTGTACAGAACCACCCTAGAGTGGTAAAAATCCACCCATTCATTTTTTTTAATCCCCAATAAACCTCAACTTTCCTCTTGAATGAGCTGTTGGCATTCTCTCATTAACCTGACGTCACATTGATTGCGCCCTCCCTCCCTATGACTGCTGATGGACTCTGCTGTCTCCGCCCTCATCCAGTTGTACACCGTCCGCCATTGTTTTCACGCTGGACTACTTTCAGTGAGCTACAAGAATGTTTTGTAAACAAACAAGGTGTTTTGTTGTAGGATGCAAGAACATATGAACATATGAACTTTATGAAGAACATAAATCTTCATTTACTCCCGATATCTGAGCCTCTGAAGACGCTGTGGATTAGTTTCCGTGGATTTTCAACGGAATGTGCAGAAGACATCAGGTGAAGTCACTTTACACCGGGATGCTTCACAAACGAATGCATGTTTTCATTTTTTATAGATATGATGCGTTTGTCCCGTGTATTGTCACGTATAATAACAATGTGCACGTTGTAAAGACATGACGCGTTTGTGCATTCACTCATGAGAGCATGTTTTCATTTTTTATAGATATGATGCGTTTATCATGTTAACTTTACTTATAAGAGCAATATGCCGGATTTAAAGACGTAACGCGTTTGTGCATTCACTCAGGAAATAGCGTGCTTAGTTTTTCAACAAATAATGAGTTTGTCTTATGTACTCTCACTTATACAAAACAATGTGTTTGGTTTTTAAAGATGAGACAGTGTTTCTCATCCGCTTAATGGCCATTCTCTTCAGTTTTGTTGTTACTGGCGGCACCGGCTCGCACAGCCCTGTGCTCTATGCTGGAAAGGGGGTGGAGACCACCAGTTCATTTGCATTTAAAGAGACACACACCAAAACAGCCTGTTGTTCCTCGCAGGTAGGGCACAGTATAATAAATGATCTGTGGTGTATTTTGAGCTGAAACTTCACAGCCACATTCTGTGGACTCCTCAGATTTATGTTACATGTTGTAAAAGGGTTATACTAGAGTGCCTTTAAGATACCATTGCCAGTGCTTGGTGTGCCATATTACACCAAAGCAGACATCCAGTGGTCATTCAAAGCCTCAAAACTGCCTGTTGTGCGGTCAGGTTTACTTAGAGGTTACGATCTTCGCTGTCTGTTCTTCGCTGATAACGGCAGAGAAAATCCAGATAATCTTCCGAGGTGCGGGAGGGTACTAGCTTTTCGTCTACAATTTCATTAAGTAACATGACCCCGAACCCTTGAAGCAACTGACCAGAATCATAAGACAACAGAAAGATGAAAACCCTGACTGGCATCAACAGCTGGGACTCACCATACCCCCTTGACATGACTTTGGGATGTAACAATCTTTTCCTTATTCATTATTTAGTTAAAAACACGAGACTAGTTATATTTGCTTGTTCTCCCATTCCGGCAAAGCAGATCAAGCAGACAAAGATTTCTGTCAGTAATATGCAAATGGCCACACGGAAGGCTTCCACAATGCATCGCTGTGGGAACCACCACCTATGGCAGGAGAGAACCCAACCCAACAACAAAATTCAAGACATATTTGTAATGTAGTTTAATGACAAAACACGAGTTTGGAATTTCTAGAATTTTTTTATTTGACGTTTTTATTCATTCAGGAGAACCCGCAAGCGTCAATGCAGACAATGCAGAAAACATGATGCAAGATCCAAAAGCCCATCAGCCGAGACGTGCACTGTATATGTAGCACATTGTTCATATCCGTCACTGCGAAACACACCGCATATATGCTTCCTCTATGAAACAAGACCACGCACACTGTACTGGGTGACCTAATTTTTAAGCACAAAAGATCCAGGGAGAGCGCAGATCTCGTGAGCAGACACGAGGAAATTAGCTTTGCCCATGGGTAGCGGCGAGCAAAAAAGCATTCGAGACACCTCACATGGAGAGACACGGTCAAGCTTCAGAGACAGCGTACCGTTTCTGATTCTTAAGACTGTCTCAAATCTGCCAAACGCCCACTCAGTGATGTAAACACACAGACATGGTCGTTCAGGCACGCCGTGTGGTTCTCACAGCGAGAACACAACTCGATGTGACTGATAAGAGACTGACAAAGTCTGAAAGGAAACTTGGTTATACATGACGTGACCCTGTGGTGGTGTGACATGACCGTTGCTTAAGAAACGAAACCTTTGATGCTTTAATAATTTTTCGATATCAATAAAACCGGAACTACATCAAAAGCCAGGTGAGCAGTTCCTCAACTCGTGCGAGAAGAGCACCACTGTAACAGATAAAAACCTCTCAGCTTCCCCCAATCAACTGATTTTCTTACAAATCATGTCCAGACGTGACCGAAGCAGAGCAGGTAAGATCATGTTGCATAACTAACATGCCTACAATCGGGTCTGTCATCTCTCTCAAAGGTTCAGATACAGAGTTCCCACAACACACTGTGACTGTCCACCCAGCCATATCATAAACTATATATCATAATACAAGAAACAGAACACAGAGGTTACAAATGCAACACAACATATAATGGTAAAACCGATATTATAGATTTTTGTTATTGATAACACTGTGCATTTACACACATATATAGGGTTGTATTTAAAAGAATGTCTACTGCAACATTCTGTTATGCTTTTGCAAATACCTTATAATAATAACAAAATGTGCATTGCAGACAGCTTCGTTTCTTGTCGTCACTGACATTATAACATGATATCGAGATGTTTTATGTCAGTGCCAAAGATTTACACTTATTAGCAATTTACAATGTTTCATTTGTTAACATTAGTAAATGCATTTGCTAACATGAACTAACAATAAACAACATATTAACAGCATTTATTAATCTAGTTAATGTTAGTGAAATACACAATTGTTCTTTCATGTTCATGGTGCATTAACTAACACCAATACAAGGTTTGATTTGAAATACGCACAAGTAAATGTTGACATTAGCATGTACTAAGATTATTAAATGCTGTAGAAGCATTGTTCATCGTTAACTCATGTAGTTAACTAATGCTAATTATTGTAAAGTGTTATAATAATTGAACATCTTCAGCACTGATGTAAAACATCTTGATATCATGTTATAATGGCGGTGCGAAACAGAAATGAAGCTGTCTGCAATGCACATGTTGTTATTTATTATAGTCCTGGCATAAGGGATTTCAGTCAGATACAAAACAGATTATTACAGTGGACACGTTTAATGAAATTTAGTGTAAAATTTCCAGATCTGGTTTAACGTCATAGACTGTAAGCGACGAACCACCATCAGGATGACGCAAAATTACCCAATAAACGGAAATAATAAAACGATCGCAACGCGATTTGACGGAATGCATTCACTAGTTCACGCGCAGTTATTAGCTATAAAAACATCACAAAAACATACGGTGGCCTAGCCAACGTTATGTGTCAATACAGACTTATGAGCTAATGGTTATCGAAAAGGCTTTATAATTGTAACTGGGCTGTTTAACTACACATTCATGCCGCATTGCTACCATCAGCAAACCGAAACGAATTGTGTAACCATTGCAATTTTTAGCGTTATTATTTAATCAAATGGTCGAGGACTAGCGCACAACAAGCATACAAAAATCTACTATTTAAGTAATTTGATGTTTGTGATGATAAAGCCCGTTTGTGTGCTTGCACAAAGCACGTTTAGGTGCAATAGATGTCAGGTGCATCCATGAGCTCTCGTGTATTTCCCACCATTGATAGCGAGATGCTGAACATATTTCACCCACTGCAAGTCAAAGCATTGCATTTCATTGCATCTGTCCACTCACCCGCAAAGCAGACAGGTCGATTTCATCCAGACCCCTCGCGGGAGAGTCACTCGCCATGGTTATCTTCGCGTGCACCGAAAATTCAACAATATTTTGTCCGAATTAGCATGTATTTAGAAGCCAAAGGGATCCGTATTATAATGCAAACAGGTCTGGATTCGCTTCAGTCGGACCAGATAAAGCTCCCGGATGATGTTTGTGCGAAGCCTCGGGCGGTCGGGTATTATCCACGGTTCCGGATGTCTAACACCCGCTTTTGCGGTGATTTAGGTGCTATATGGATGAAGGAGACATCTCGCGCTGGTACCGACGGTTTGCTGCTGCACGAGTCCGAAGCGCCAGCGCGCGAGTGGACGCGTGAATCAGGGCGGCTCGGTAGGGAAGGCGTGTCAATCACCGGGGTTTCTAGGGAGTGGTCATAGTGGGGGCGGGGCCAAACTGCCTCTCATATAAAGTACGGTTGAGTTATTACACAATTATTTACAAGCACAAGGTGATATTTTATACATTTTACATGAATATTGCAGTCACCACGGTGGTGTTTTTCTTTGTATAAAGTATGAGTTTGTAAATAATGTTTGTTTATTTTGTAAATGTTTATAAATCAAGTATTTATTTAATATGCAACTAAAATCACTATAACTAGTGCTCATAACAATTGCTAAATTTGATTTATTAAAAGATAAGAGACCCAGCGCAATATACTGTTCGTTCAGAAGATTAAAAATGCTTACCTACGGTGGCAAGCTTGCTCAGAATTAGCAAACCCGTCGCAACACCCTGACAACCACCAAAAGCTCTAACAAGTTTTGTAAACACCACTTATATTTTCTCTAGATTTTTTTATGGCCTAATTCTTGTCATGTTCAAAATGTATTTAAAATAATCAGCTTGTTGTGATTCATATGAATTCTACTAAAATCGTTGCTTGTATTGTGTGCGTTTTCCTAAATATGTTAAACACCAGCCAGAAACAGGAAGCCACATTTCAGACAGTGAGACACAAACAATCACTTCCTCTCACCTTCCGTTTATCTAAGCAGCACATTTATAAAACACAACCTTCCTCTCTGCATTCCCCTTGGCAGAAACATGCTCTCAATGACACGCAGCCTTTCATAATGATGTGAAATTTGAATGTTATGAACACATTTTACAATAGGTTTTGTAATGATTGAACGCATTTCCTAGAGAGAGCCCATCTTTGTAGGAATCAACTGTGTAAGTGTCTGAGGAATTTAGTGCTGAGACTGAAATCAGCAGAGACGCTGACAAACTAAAATGGATTTAATCTGAGATTTGGAAAAGTGATGTGCCATATACAGCATGTGATGAGCACATTTCCCGTCACAATAAATGACACACGACTGTGAAGGTGAATCAGTGTTCCATCTAGTGGTGGATATTTAGAATTATTCTGTCATAACAATTGAAATATTAAAATAATTCACCTAAAAATTATTTCATCATGTACTCCCTCCGTGTCATTTCCAACTTGCATGACTTTCTTTCTTATATTCTGATATTCTGAAGAATGTTGGTTACCAAACAACATTGGCGTCATTGACTTCTACATTATAAGACATTTTCAACATATTTTATTTAGTTTTGTTCAGTTTTACTACCAGAAAAGGCATTTATTTCAACATGTATTTTATACTTACAATGTGCAGCCATACACCTACATTTAACAAAATATACACGCCTTGACATCATACTCTGTACTTTTTGAGTCTTTTCCTATAACATGTATCGTGTACTTCTCTTCTTGTAAAAGCCAATGTTTCCCTGTCAAGCATACAGCCAAGACGTCCTTACGCAATAGCTTTCATCTTATCAGCACAGACTTTGGTGTGTGTGTGTTACATTACTCTCATACATACCTTTCTGCTCTGGACAACAAAACAGTCTTTCAGTAAAGAGAGTCTTCTTTTAAAGTCACTTTCACCTGTAAAAACAAAACAAAACGAGTTATAGTCCCTTTTTCAAGCAAAGTGTTATCTGTTACAGCGATATTAGCATTGGCTTCTTTTGAGTTCGAATAGAGCATTGCTGACAATGCAGTAGTTTCAGCAATAGCTTCCATCGTGATAAGCTCTTTTGTATTCGTGTGGCCTAGCCTGATCACATTTCACGCCTTGAGAATTGATTTGATCCTGTTCATTGTGGTTTTCTCTTAAGAGTCAAGAAAAAGAGAGATCACCTTCTTTTCTTGTGCAACGAGTTAGCTAAAAATGTCACCAAATCATTCTTATTGGTATACATGTCAGAACATTAATCATATAGTGATAGTTCTCCCATTTACTTATCCTCTTGTCATTTTAAACCTGTGTGACTTTCTATCTTCCGCAGAACACAAAAGAAGATATTTTGAAGAACGTTGTTAACTGGCCCCCATTCACTTGCATTGGTTTTGTGTCACACAATAGAAGTAAATGGGGGCCAGTGCTGTTCGGTTACCAACTTTCTTCGAAATATCTTCTTTTGTGTACTGTGGAAGAAAGACAGTCATAAAAGTTTGAAAGGACAAGAGTAAATGATGACAGAATTATCATTTTAAACACTAAACTTTTGTAAGAAAAAAGCAGTTTCTCTGATGACTTTTCAAACATTTTCAATTAAAGTACGTTGAAATAAATACACCTCTCTGTCAGATCTTTATAATCCGACATGAATGTTTGCATGGCTGATAAGTGTCTAACATGCCACACCTATTGCAAACTTTAATATGACCCCAATGAAAAAGCAAACAGTGCTTTAATAAGACTACTCACCCATGTATAAAACACTAGGTTGTGCTGAGCTAAATCAATATATTTTAAACATATGATCACAATACTTGTTTCATCATAACAAGAGAACATCCACACATGCACACACATGTGAGATTTTACGTATGTACAATGTTCAGACATGCAAATCTGAGACGACATGCCTTTGTAATCCCGTTCTTTATCCTGTTCTTGTGTTTTCAGGACAAAAGTAAAGCTCTGTGCATGGGCTTGTCCTCTAAAGTAAAAGAGGCAAACTCTAGGCCAGGTACTGTACCTAATATCACAATGATAGAACTCATTCGAGAGGGAAATAATCACGCTGGAAATATTTCTATAGGGAACAGGAGACATCTAAACATGCAATACACACACACATCAGGTTAAACAGTTTTACATACATGTGCACTCATTGACTTCTCCCATGAGCCGCCCACAGATACGTTCACTAATACTCCATTAAGAAATAGGTCAAAAGACTGTATCAGGGACAATTGCTCAGCTGTAGTTTATACAGACTGCGGTCTGCAGGGAACACGACAGCTGTACATCCCCCAAAGAAACTCACACAGACCACAGACACAGTAAGACAGTGTTCATACATTCAGTCATTTTACGATCCATAAAGACATGAAGCGTCATCAGAAAAGACATGTTTCATTCAACCATTTGTTTTACAAAACCAAGCACTCTGATAATAGACAGGCTACACAGACGGAAATATACACTAGTTAAAGGGACAGTTCACCCAAAAGCGAAAATTCTGTCATCATTTACTTACCCCCTTGTCATTTCAAACCTGAATGACTTACTTTCTTCTGCAGAACACAAAAGAAGATATTTTGAAGAATGTTGGTAAACGAAAACCGTCGGCTCACATTGACTTGCACTGGTTTTGTGTCCATACAATAGAAGTCAATGGGAGCAACAGTTTTTGGTTACCAACATTCTTCAAAATATATTCTTTTGTGTTTTTCAGAACA
Organism: Triplophysa rosa; assembly: GCF_024868665.1. Taxonomy (NCBI): domain Eukaryota; kingdom Metazoa; phylum Chordata; class Actinopteri; order Cypriniformes; family Nemacheilidae; genus Triplophysa; species Triplophysa rosa. Next base: position 16,749,239 of record NC_079912.1, on the reverse strand, counting down.
AATAAAGTTATACAGGTTTAAAACGTCAAGAGTGCGTGTAAATGATGACAGAGTTTTTGTTTCGGTGTGAACTACCCTTTTAAAAGTTTAGGGTCGCTTTCTAATCCTTTATTTTTCAGACATAAAAACTATGGGGATTGTAATAATAATAAAAATCAAAAAATCAAATCAACGTCCACATTTACATAAAATAGCATACATTTTTTTATAGAATTTGCAGAAATGACCTCTTTTTGAGGTCTCACCTCATCTATTCGGATCCATTCTTTATTATTTGGTCAGTTTTTGAATAAATTGTTTTGTATTAAACTAAAATGTACATGTTTTTCTCCACATAACTAACATTCAGACATGTGCCTTTAGATCAAGAGGATTTTAAGACCATGAGAAACATTTCATTCCAGTGACCCAACACTTCTGAATGGTAGTGTATAGACGTCACAGAACTCAATGACTCCACCTACAGACCACAGTAGTGTAAAAATCATTATTTAATCACCTCAATGCTCATGTTTCATACACATTCCAACGCTAGTCATTTATCTGTTTGATAAGACATATTGTGTGCAAAAAATGCAATTCATGAAAAAGGGAAGAAAGATTAAATGGAAAACAAAATATCAGCTGATACTATAATAGTGCAGATAAGCAGTAAACAGCTCAGAATTTAGATTGATTGGCTAACAAAAACCTACTTGCAATTAATTAATTACATTATTTATATTAAACTTGTATGTAATTGACTAGTTCTGCTTACTGGAATGTATGATTGATTCAGAACTTCAGCAATATTTAGTAAACTCCATAAGAGTTCCAGGCATAGCATGTTACGTACAACAGTATATTGTACAATATGGAAAATAAAGTAACGCGTATTATCTGAATACTGATCGATGTATTCTTACATACTGTAATACATCATAATAGATGAACGATTTGGTGGAGTTTATACCCAGCATTATGACAGGGAACACCGTAAATAAATAAGGCCACCAAAACATGGTGATTTTGTACCAGAGGACATCAAAAATCCATAAATTATGTTGCAATATATCACAGGGCTCAGAAACACAAGGAAAGTTGTGGGCTTTGTGCTGCATATACAAAAAGGTTACACAAAAAGTTGATAGTTGGCACTTGGATGCAGAGAATAATTCATATTCAATGCATTTTACAGGGCACAAACAGTTGAATAATAGACAATGAACATAATGACATTAAAGCATCTTTCTCCTACCTACAGCATCCAACTGAGGGTTTGAGAAAGCAAAAAACCATCCACATCTTGTAGAACATATGGTTAAAGTTCCCAACAACAGTATTAGTTGCATAGTGTTAGAATCATATACATATCTCAATGTACAGTATATAAAAAACGTTAAGATAATCAAGCTTCAAACAGGGATGAAACAAACCCGCTTTGCTGTTCTCCTCGATCCCAGTAAACAACTAATGGCTAAAACTCCTTCAGACGCGATTTCTTTCTCAGTACATAACAATCCAGTGATTCTGGTGAGATTGCTTAGCATTTGCCTGCAACTCCTGCTGGATTTGTAGTTGTAGTTTAAGTAGATTTGTAGTTGCAGGTCACCTTCAAATGTCTTATGTCCACACATCCATGGGCACCATAGCTTCTTTTGATCCCATAGGTGGCAGAAGGTTCTGCTCGCTGAGGAACTGGAGAGGAAACTGGACTAGGAAACCCCGAATCTTCTTCAGCTCCTCTTGGGCACGGGCAGGGTCCTCTTTCTCCAAACCAGGCTTTGAGAGGAACCCTTCTAGCTCCAGAATTGACCTCACGTCACTGGACGGCAAGCAGCGGAACACCTGGAGGAAAAGAAAATGTTTTAGTCAAGTCGTATGACATTTAAAAGAGCAGGGTGATAGCAGAAAGTGCATAAATGTTAAAGTGATGCAGAAATAACAAGTCATTTCACATATTCTTCAATCATTTTTGAATTGATTATAAAATGGGAAGAAACAATAATGATGTCAAAATCCAAAGATGACAGAAAAGTACAAAGAAAACACTTGGCCAGACCTTCTGGTAGATGGTTGCGTTCCGGGCAGCAGTGGTCATCCACACCTCCTTGTAAAACTGGTCACTTATAGGGTCTGTCACATCAATGCTGGGGTCCGTGTTCGCACCCAGAATCATCCTGTTGATTAGAAGAGAAAAAGCTAAAAACAAGATGTCTTTGAACATCTTTACAATTGAAATGCATCAATAAACAGGTTTGATCGTGTCTGACCTGAAACACTCAAGGCGCAAACTCTGTCCGAAACGTCCGGCCTGATATTCCTCGCCGTCCATGATGGACTTCACAGTCTCAACGTCCTCATAAATTACAGCCACCTCACTGTCTCTCTTACCCAGCATGCTCCGATCATTGATGTTGGCAGAACCTGACAGAGGAAACAGGAGACGTTTTTATTTATTTACATTGATAAATATCCTAAAAGTGGTGCAAAGTCATGCATATTTATTTAAAAAAATAAAGATTTTATGTTATACTGTTGAATACTGGATAAAGCGAGGATAACATGGACATGACGCCAATACAAAGCGGCGGCGCAATAAAAAGGGCTATACTGGATAAAACTGAATATTTCTGGATTCAAACAGTTGAAAATATTAAGGATAATCGACCAAGTGATAAAAATATAGCACTGTGCTAGTGTTTTTTGTTGAAATCTGACATATTGTGCCTTTAAATCACACTGCATTTCAAAAATATTACACATTTTCCTGTGAACTGCAGTGCCGCATTTTAACATTAGGGGGAGCCATTTTATCTGTTTCTAAACGTGCTTCATGACGTTCACATCATTGGTACATTAGCACAGAAGAGCTCTATGATAACATGCAGTGATTATTTGTGTTTCCTGTCTGAGAATGTCTATTTCTACTCACCGATGATGACGGTGTTGTCGTCAGCGATGAGCATCTTACTGTGCACATATATCAGTTCAGTCATCAGCTTTCCCTCCAGCTCAGTGTGGGTCCTCAGACCCCCAAATGAGATGTAATTTATCCACTGATCTCCCACTGAAGAGGGACGGACAGAGACATAAAGAGTTCAGTCAAATACAATATAAACCTACTGGGAACATCCCACGATAACCCTACTCTTCAAATGCCTTTTACGTTCACTTGGGTAAAAACACATCCAATGGGATCAATTCTGCCATTAGCAGGCATCCCCCCCCCCCAAATAACATGTTTTATACTCAATAAATGCCCACTGCATTCAAAAACACAGAAAACCAAATGTAAACCCACAAATAAGAACAGCTCCTGCGATGTGCATCTATATCTGCCAGAGACACAGCGAGAACACAGATCCAGCAGAGATGCAACAGAACACCACAGACATGCTGGATAATTCAACCACTCCAGCTCTCACACAGCAGGGTTAATGGGTGCAGGCTCTTCACCCCAGTTACGCTACAACTTTCACTTTGACAGCGAGTAGATGGTGTGTGATAAAACACCCATTCCATGTACTGACCTATCATTCTCAAGGGACCACAATTTAAAGCATGTTTGTCTATTGCAATGACATAGACAACCACTAGAGGACACTGTTGCACGTTCTTAAAACAGCAATCTGAGGTGGGTGGATTATGAAGTTGCTGCTCAGGAAAGCACCTGTTGGAGCAAACCCGCTTTATAACAAGACTCAATTGTGCAATTGTATTTTTGGCATGGGAAGCACAAAGGCATTATGGGTAACAGGGCAGTGCAACAGGAAATTCTTGCTCTCCTGCTTGTGTGCTTGGTAATTTCCAAAAAGCCTCAAACCCATCAATCAATGCAGTCAATAGTGTCTTGATCTTTTTAAGCCAGAGAGGACGAGTAGAACTTTAGTGTCTGGAATGGCTCTACGCGAGGAAGAACATCAGAGAGTCTCCGACACTCCCTTCAGAGATAAAACATTTATGATGGTTTTATTCAAGCACTGTACTTACTTTCCCTCTTCAGCTGTGAGATAATAGAGCAGTCTCCTCTGATCATGGTCCTGTGAAAACAGAAGAAGATTAAGAGTGCTAAAATCATTCGGAGAAAAACTAATTAGAAGCCAAACAGAACACTCCCTTTGTAATTGTAGTTTTCAGCGCCAGCAGAACTTTTATGGTTCATGTGACATTCAATTATTCTATCTTGTATTATATCTTCTATCTATTTTTATATCACAAAGAGACTGTAATTGCACTGTAAAGCCCTCAGAGGTGGACTGTAGTGAATTATTTGACTCCGCTTGAGAACATTTTTCTGTACTTTTCAAGTGTTTATGTAAGGGATAAGGTACAGACAGCTGGTTGTTATCGCAAGAATAAACCCACGACAATGTGATCAGGAGGACCCTCTTATTACACGGCTACTTAAGTTATTGATGATTAAACATTGATTTGACATATTTCATTAGCTATATAATAAACATAATTATGTCTTCAGACCTTACATAAATGGAGCGTTGTTATTTTTTTATTACCTTTGAATGAGCTATTTCTATCTACATACACGGTGGATGTACGGCATTCACCATGTTGCTTCAACAGTAGCCCTTAATGGAAAAACTGCTCTACAGAGCTTGTTTCGTAAATACATTATCTCCTTCAGCATCTTATTTCTGTGCAGCCACCAGAGTGCTTAAAGGGATAGTTCATCCAAAAATGACAATTCTGTCATCATTTACTCACGCTCGTGTAATTTCATACCTGTATAAATTGAACACAAAGAAAGATATTTGGAAGAATGTTAGTAATTTTCAGTTCCGGGACATCATTGACTACCTTAGTAGGAAGAATTAAATGGTAGTCAAAGGTGTCCGAGAACTCTTTGTTTTCCTAAATTCTTTAAAATACCTCATTATGTGTTCAACAGAACAAAAAAATATAATATTTTTATCCTACTATGGTAGTGGATGATGTCCCAGACCTGAATATTGCTAACATTCTTCCAAATATCTTTCTCTGTGTTCACTGGAACAAAGACATTTATACAGGTTTGAAACAACCTGAGGGTGAGTAAATGATGACATTTTTGGATGAACTATCCCTTTAATAAGGGAGGGGGGAGTGAGCCGTTGGTTGCAATTCTCAAACTCACCACTAGATGCCGACTTGTATGTATTTATGAAATGTAGTGGAGTGCAAATCAATGATATTACGCTTTATAATGTAGTGAAGTAAAACAGTAAAAAAAACAGTAAAATTGTTAAAAACATGAAAATGTAGTAAAAATACACAACTTTTCACGTCTCAAGCCTGTTACTAAGTGGGTGCATACATACTGCGGTTTCAATGGGGTAACAAGCATTGCTTCTTGACATTTGTCCTACAAATCTATAAAAACATTGAAACTTTCAGCACTTAAAACTTCCTCCCCAGTCAAAACAAAGAGAATTCATTGAAACGAACTTGTAAAACAGCTTGTTTTCTAGTTTTATGAACTATATTGGACAGGTCTACGTGTGTAAAAACTCTTCAGCGTTTCATGTGCAAAGAGGATGTTAAAAACACAACAAAAATGTGCACTGATCAAGAACTTTAGAAACAAGAAAGTTACTTTGTTACTAAATCGTGACATTAAAAAGATAAAAGTAAAACATTCATTGTTACCTGTAATTAAAGTGCATGACTGCTTGTATGGCACTGCCACCGCCAGTGTTAATATCCCCCTCAAAACCAGGAAGCAGAGGCGTCACCACATAAACACGGTACTTCTTACCCTCCCTGTGAGCCCGAAGAAAAAACAAGAGAGGGAAAAATAAAACAGAAACTGTGAGAACAAATGGTAGCTTTCTATTAAGGATATGCAAACTTTCAATAGGACTTCCTGTGAATCCGATTCGATTTCCAGGGAACAACACAGATACTGAAATAAATGTATAACTTTAGTGTATCGCAAGTCACTTTGGATAAAAGCGTCTAGAAAATCACAAGTTTAGAGACAGCTTGTTATTGACTCACGGTCGATCTTATCATAGCTGGCTATTCTTTAACCGTTAAAGAATACCTTTCTGTCTTTAAGCAAATCTGAAAAATCCACATCTGTCCATACACACAGTATTGATTTACAAGTTTCTCATTAAACAACGAATGTGCTTGTGTGTGTCATAGGCGTGTTAATATACTGTATGAAAGCTTAAAGGTGTTTCATGTCAAACAGAACGTTTTCTGTGAGGAATGCCGTCAGGGTGTGTGCGCTTTCTGGAAAACAGAGAAGGAATTGAGTTATTGAATGCAGACAGCTCACCGATAAGCTTTAATGATCCTTTGAGCGATGGCGTCTCCGATTTTATTGTGAACGGTTTTGTTGTCTGCACAGCTTATGAAGAACTGGTTCTATACGACATAAAACTCAATTTTAACTCGTATGAAGGCTGTTATTGAAAATGTTTTGTAATACTACACATTATGTATATTAGTAGAAGCCACAGGAACAGTGATTTTAACATTTATTATTATTATTCGTAACATTTCTGCTCATGAAGAGAAAACAAACATCAACACATGTACCTCGATGTAGATATAGTGTTTGCTGTGTTCAATGACGTAGACGTAAGCCGTGTGAATCGACTCTTCATGATATTTTATGCCCGCTGACCAGTCTGAGGCAGAACGCAATACCTGAGCAGAGAGAGGGGAAATAGGATTATAAAGCTCTGATGGGAATACTGACACTTAGATAAAACCCGCACCTGAACGTTAGCTTGTGAGCATCCAGGAACCTGATACTTGATCTCACTTCCAGTCGTGTGAGATTTAGGAAGAAGATACGGGTACGAGAGGGACCTGTATTTGGGCTTCATGATCTGAATGTACACAAAATAGTCGTATGAAAAGAATTTGTCATACTATATCATTTGTGAAGTTGGATAATAAACTTGTAAGTGTTGTAAAATCTACATCTACATACTTTGCTTTATATACACTCGGAGATTGTAACCTGACATGGTAATGTAGATAACAAGAATGCCTATGAACACTATGTGGGTATGCATCAACTACCCACATAGGAACAGAAAATATTATGGGATGGAACAAGGATATATAGTGTTAGGATGTAAGTGAAATGATTTCGTTGGCTTTCTCACCTTGGTGAAATTCCAGCGCTGTATGAAGTGCCGCGCTACATCTCTGGCTGCTTTCCCATGAACCACAGAGGCAATGTCATGCCAGGGCATTCTGGGAGTTAAGTGCCTGTCAATAAAATCTGCAAAAAGAAAACTTTTTTTTAATAAAGTATAAAAATTATATAAATAAATTAAATAATTAAATGACAGTAAATACATTTCAAAAACACTGAAATGTTCATATTTGAATAAACGTTTTACATTTTTATTCCAGTTTACAAATGATTAGCAATATAGATGAAATACCAATGAATTGTTTTTTATTTATTTTTGAAATGGGACAATACACATTCATTAACATGAACACTTAAGTACATGTAAATATGCCAAATTGAGCCATACAGGCTTATTTCCATCTGTAGTCCCAGGCAGGTTGATGTTAAATATCCACAGATACATAAAAAATCCAGCGCTGGATTAATCGCATACAGAATAAAAGTCTTGTTTGCATATGTGCACTGTGCGTATTTATATTATGTAAACACAAGGTTTTATTCTGGGTGCAATTCATTGTAATTCTTTATTGTATTAAACGGAAATGCAAGTACTCACCGTCGAAGGGTTTGTCCAGCTGGATCCAGTCCTTATGTACAAAGTTGCAATAGTCCTTGCCATGCCAGAAGCGTGTGTTTCCCATCAGCCCGATGATGTCTGCCTGCAGATCCTGGGCTGCTTCTGCATCTGAGAACATTGATGAGACACTCAGCAATGAGGCATAAAACACAACCACACGAGCGTTTTTCACAAAACCATGCAGCACACGGCCGAAGGCAAAACTCCTTTAGTTTAATAAAATAAAATAAAATAAAATAAGTTAACGCATTATAATTACTTTGGAATTTGCAATCATTGGATATTCTGGTTCTTACTCATTTGGGAAGCATCTGGAAACCACAGCAAACCACACAGTGCTCCGAGTGTTCAGAAAGGTTGTCCCGTGATCACTAAATGTGAAATCCAAATTCAGGGCAACCTTTTACATGTGAAACATCACACCCAAGCTTGATTCTTACTCACCGCTGGGACACAAGCAGGAGGGCATGGTAACCCTCAGCTCGATCCATTTAAGAGGGATCAAATTTTGGTGGCTGCAAATACTGTTAGAATAGCCTATGGAAAATGGGCATGCTTGTAATCTTGGACAATCTTAAGAGCTAAAATGACAAATAATTTTTGTTGAGAGGTGATCTATTGGAAACGGTCAATACTACAAATATCCCAACAAGATTTAATGAGCACATCTACATTTACTTGAGAGTTTTATAGACAATTGTTTTTCAAAAGCCTTCACTAGTTATCATTTACACAAGATGGTCAGTCCTATCAAAGCGCTGCCAGCGGACACTGCAAAATAAATGATGTGTGATAACAGCTGAGAGTGGGAGTTTGGGTCGGTCAGTTTCAGGGATGGGGGCGTACTCACTTTCTTCTGAGCCCTCGGCGCTGCTCACGCTGTCTGCTGGTGCCAGCCCGTGTTTCTGCAGCTGCCTGCGGATGCTGAAACGGGTCTTCTTGATCTTTCCTTGTCCTTTCAGTTTGGGCTGGTCTGTGGTATCCGCGGGTACACTTCTACCGTTACTGTGCGCCGCACTGGCCCCGTTTGGTGGAGCGGCCATAGTGGAAGAACCTTCAGACATTTTCTGTGACACATGAATAGCAATGAATTAAAGGTCCTACGAGCCCTCTGGGAACATATCTTTGGAGACCTCTACACCTTTTGATAGACCCCTTATTATATGTTAAAGGGACAGTTGAACCAAAAAACAACATTTGTCATCGTTTTATCAACCTTATGATGTTCAGAACCTGTATAAGACTCTTTGTTGTGTGTAACAAAAAAAGAAGATATTTTGAGAAATGTCAATGTTGTTTGATTACAATCGTACTTTGAAATATCTTCTTTTTTGTGCTGCAGAAGAAAGTCATGCAGGTTTAGATGACATGAGGGTAAGTTAATAATAAAAGATTTTTAGAAAAACTATCCCTTTAAGAATAAAGAGCAAATTGGCCGTCTGACTACAAATAGTAGCAACATATTTCTAACCTCCGCAGAAACAGGAAGAGTCCTCGTGACACTTCCTATGTCAGTCAACCGATGTTCCTGATCATCCCAGCGCCCGTATGCCAATTCAATGCCTCCCACGAAAGCCACCGATTGGTCAACCACAATGATCTTCTCATGATGTGCCCACAGGTACACGGAGGACGACACATGGTCAGGATGTCTCATTACCTAAAAACACAATAGACAATCAGCCAATCATCTCCTTCATTTTTGTTTTATTACTTGAATATCGTTTCTCTCACCTTGATGTTAGGATGAAGCTGTTGTAGTGTCCGTTTGCTATATTCACTGTTTATACCAAGCGCCAGCTCCACCTCCTTATACAGCATCACAAAGATCCGCACACCTTTTTGCTGCAAGATAAAACACATCATATTAATATATAACCTAGAAAAACACCCCAAAGAGTGAATTATTGAACAAGAGCTGCTTTATTGCTGGGGCTGGATAGTGACATAGGGTTGGATGAACTCACCGCTTGCCGTTTCAGGACAGAATCGAGTCGCCAGCGGTTGCCCTCGACAACAGGCCTCTTGAGGAAGATCTCTGGACTCAGCCTGCAGTGACACAAAGCGGCGACCTCATCAGCAAGGGAAACATCAAATATGCATAAACGTCAAGTCTCACATCACACTGTCGCCGACATAAATTCAAACGTATTATGATGAAGGATTACGACATTAGGATGTCTGGCACAGTGACTTGAGTGATGTTGTAACAGAGCACCGGGCATCTGTCTGATGAAGGTAACAGATCTTTTTGGCCGTTGCTCTTAGCTGGGGGTGTCCTTTGAGAAGGTGCGTGCAACGTGTACCAAAGTGTTTCTTTTTTGTTATTCTAGCGCCTTAATTTGGACTAAAATGTAGTCAGTCGGTCATTGTCACACATCTCTTTGCGAGTTTATTTCGCAATGATGACTAGCTGACTTTTTATAATCCTTAAAAGGGATAGTTCCCCAATCGTGAATCTTTCTTCATCAATAGGATAAATCACCTATAAGATTTTTTTTCCTGTGAAACACAAAAAGAGATATTTTGAGAAATGTCTCTGTGGTTTTGTGTCCATACAATGCAAGTTAATGGGGGGGCCAATGTTGTTTGGTTACCGACATTCTTCAAAATATCTTCTTTTGTGTTCTGCAGAAGAAAGAAAGTCATACAGGTTTGAAAGGTTGAGAAAATGATAAGAATTTTCATTTTCGTGCGAACTATCCCTCGTCTAAAGATGTTCTAAAGATCTATAGCAAAGTTCATTCTTTTTTTTTAAATGATTTGCCGATGAGGTCACTGTTGTAGTTCATCTGATATAAGTAATATGTTTCAAAATGAATCAATAGCACCCAGCGTCAAGTTAATGATGGATTTGGATTGGTTTATCTCAACATACCACCAGTCGGTGATAAAGATCTCCTCCTCTGCCTCCTCCAGTGCGTTTGCCACATCCTCCATGAACTGTTTTCCATTCACATACCTGAAACACATCCAATCACAGATCAGTGGGCGGGCCTGATCAGACATCAGAATTCTGTCACTGCTTTTGTACAACCCAATCGGTTAATCATTTACAATGACTCTTACGCAGATGTCTTCACAGGAACATGACAAAAAATAAATCATGCAAGGGCCAATAATAATCCCAACAGAACCATAACACCAAGTTTTATATAATCAAGCTAAAGAAGACAACATTGATATTGTTAAAGCATCTGCAAAATACATCAAAGTAAAATGTGTCAAAAAGAATATAAATAAAATGTATTTACAGTAAGTGCTTTTGATTATGGCTGTAATTTCGATTAAGTCTTTGAAAATCGTGAGACCATCTCCAAGCTCATTGTGCAAAGCAATTTTGTACACTGTTGTGATGAAGCCAATAAATGGCCATATTACTCAAACTTAATTACATAATTTTCATTATTCATTGAACAAGAGGACCAATGGGGCTTAATGCAGCAAGAATGAACAACAATTCATCAGGCCGGTTCAGCAAATGAAGGCACTGCTCCAGAGACCATCACGCTCCTCTACAGGGTCAGAAGATGATGAGGTCTACAGTTACACTCTCCCTCTCATTCTCTCAGGTTACTCCTGTGAAACAGACTTCACCTGAAGACACAAGAGCTTTCAAATGTCTATCTGTGCTGGGAAACATGAGCTCTGCTTCTGCCAGTTGTCTTTTGGGCTTTTCAGGATCATTTCAAAACGAATATTATAATATAATATATATACCTATATACTATAATATACATTGCTTTAAGCATTCATATCTTAGATCTTTTTGCTTCTGAAGAATTAAACCTTGGATGAAAGTTTTTTTGATTTGTGCACTGCCAAACAAGGCAAAAATACTTAAATATAAAGCATTTTTTAGACTAAAAATTAGCGACTTAGTGTCTTAGTAAACCCAAATTTTGGTAGGCTATTGTCGGTGGTCACCAGGGTTTTGTCATGTGGTTGCTAAGATGTTGATACCTTGTGTTTTTTTTACCGGTTTCATAGTTTGCTTGGCAACTGCTGTAGCATCATTGTGAACGCGACAAACATGCGCACAACACAGGAGTAATGGAGCATATCGTTGGCGGATGGCAGCAAAACAAAACACTGCTAAAATACCAGAGAGTTTGGGAAATCTTACAGAAATGAGCAGACAACGATCATTCGGTTTGCTCGACGGCACACAAGGGTAAGCTAATGTAGCATTTAGCATTGCGTTAAGGGTCTCAATCTCTATTTTACTGTCACGGACGAAGCATATAACGAAATGCCAATATTACGTATTAAAAATGCGTATTCATGTGTTGCAAATCCAGTGACGCTGGTAATGATTCTCTCCGCCCAATCAGTGACCTGCGTGTAAACACGTCTCATTTTGGTATCGGTACGATACGCTTGGAACCTCAACCGAGGTGGTACTAAAAAAAGTACTAGGTACTTTACCCAGTGGAAAACTCCCCAAAAGTGAGCTGTTCGGCGCCGTACCGTGCAGTACTATGTAGTGGAAAAGCTCCATTATTCTTACCAACAAGCAAGATAAGAGGTCTACTTCATGTCTGACATCCCTAATTACAGGCATGTAATTCAAGCGAGGAAAAATTCCAAGCTGAAACCAATTCCAACTCAACCCTCTGTGTGGTGCGATATTTACCATTTGGCTGGGATGTTCTTCTGCATTTTAGCAAAGGATGAAAAGCGATGTTCCTTAAGAAAATTACTGCCATACTTCTTCACAAATTCATCTAAAGCCTGACCCCACCAGCGGGCGTGCCGGTAACTGGTGAACTTCAGCACCAGAGCCCTGTGAGAAGCACACAGTTTTGTGACTTTAATGTTACGCTTATCAACCACATATCGTGTCAAGATTATCACGTGAGCCTCAGCTCGTGGTGTTCACACACCTGGACAGGCTGTCTATCCGGACGCCATGCTTTGTCTCTGTGTCTTTAGTGTCCATTTTGATGTCAAACTCCTTGTCCACAAGCAGGACAAATGAGATGGCACCCGAGTCTGGTTTCATAAGCACGAGGAAAGAGTCCTTCACCACCAGCCACCTGTCAAGGTCATCAAGCAGGTGTTTGGATAAAACTCACAATGTTTTTAATCTTTTGTTCAAAAGAGATGGAGAAGATCAATACTCTATATTGTGATTTTAATGTTTTTTCCACAAATTCCGACCTGTAAATATGTATTTTTAGAGAATGCAACACTAACCTTTTGGACCAGCGGTAGCACATTTTGCTATGGCCGCAGCAGTTCAGTCCAGGAATACGGTGACCTCCTGACCTTTTGAGCACCATGCCCTCTCTAAGAAAGAATTCAACAAAGGTCAAGGATCAATCATGCAAAACACAAGAATTACATTATATATCATTTATCCGTTCTCATATTCTAAAATGTTGAGGCAATAAGCAGGAAACACTTACAAGCCTTTTGGTCCCAAGTCATGGATGAATGACAACTGACTCACGTCAATGAACTCCATCTGTGACAAAAACAGTTTGAAAGCATTGAATTATCAGCTATTTTCCAAACTAAAGACTTTGTTTAAAAAATTAGGATGATGGCTTTTTTAACACATTTTAGAATGATAAACTCAACATATCGTCACAATCGTCTTACATTATTGTCAAAACTGAGGTCACATATTCTTATTCTGACAATTTATTTTCATTATGTGATGTTTATTTTGGGACTTTTTTTAGAAAACAAAAAGGTTTACCTATATTACCGGACTTTGTACTTATATTTGTACTATGTACACTATATGGTTGATCCATTATACATACACGTTCATGTGTACACCTGCATATTTAATGTGTATGTTCAACGTCTAATGTGTATATCTTGTGTATATACTGTCCATATGTGTATAATGTATATTGTCTTTTTTGTATCTGTCTATTTATACTTTGCACTGTTCGTCTGCACTACATACTGTCACTTAAGTCTGTAAAGTCATACAGTTGTTTGTCATACAGTTGTCTGTCCAACTGCATTCTACTTTGTATGGAGTACGCACCCAAGACTTTCACTCACCACACATGGTGATGTGACAATAAAAGTGAGTTGAGTTTATATGAAGGAAGTCAAATGGAATGTAAAAACTTAAGAAGGCTCAATAACATAAAACTGGTCAGAATGCAGACAGAACCTTTTAATTCCAATGTGGCGAAATTGTAACAAAATGCAACTATGGGTATTATGTTGCAACTAAAACAAGAACGTAAATCAGAACTTTTTTATATTATAGCATTTTTAAATAGCCACCCCTTGCCGAAAATGAGGAAAATTTTTTTTTTTGACATTTTATTAACTTCCTTTTATAAGGTTTTACCATGAGACGCTTTTTAAACAGTATTAAAGGATTTCCTATCTATTGGGTATGGAAGCATATTGGTAGCAATTTTAAAATTGAATTGCAATTGGCAAAATAGCAATGCAGAACGTAAAATGACAATGCATTTATGTCTTTAAATATACATTTGAAATAACATATGTGCAACATTAGGTGCAAAATGAAAATTCAATAATATAATTTACATTTGTCAGTTCCTACACTACTTTTAAGATGTAATTTAAATGCATATTTTAACACTCTGAATCGGAATAGTTGCATTTTCAAAAATAACTTGTTGACATATGTTATTTTCAATGTATATTTAAATACATAAATGCATTGTCATTTCACACACTGCATTGTCATTTTGCAAATTGCATTTCAATTTTAAAATTGCTACCAATATGCTTCCATAATTGGGCTCTATCTGGGCTCCTATTGGCTGCCTTTTCGCCATTATTTGGTCCAAGTTATCCATTTCAAAGACATTTTTTATTTCTGTGTATACATACCGTTGCGTGGTAATTTCTGTACATTGGCATTTTAAGCAGCTTATTCAAGTAATCTTCAAGTTGCCTCTGTTAAAAGAAACACATCAGTCAGACACCATATAATGTGGCAGACAGCTGAAACATGTCAAAGGAGATAAAAAATGACAACTGACTCTTCTACTAGACACTTGCTCTTCCCTGGCCAGTTCCTCTCCCCCTCCCCGTGGCAGACTCGGCATGCTCCGTTCCAGGTTTCTGTTTACCGTCTGCCTCCGTTCTGCGTGACTATGGGCCAGACGAACCAAAAATTGTTCAACTAGATCAAAATTCAACATTCATGATATATCTGCAACAGTATGCCACCTATGCTCTCACCTGCGGGTGGGAATTGGGATTCTCATGAAGGCCTTGTAAGTGCGAAGTTCACGGTGAAGCTCCATAAAATGTTTCTCCTTCCTCTTGATCAACCAGGTGAAGTTTCCGTGCCTCATTTCTATCTTAAATACTGAAGGAAGCACCTGGACACATCAGAAGATCAGCCTCGGATTTAAAACAAGCTGCTTCCCAAAACATGACTAATGATGGGTGATAAGACTTTTGTTATTCTTCTACAGAAAAGCAATTTTTGCATGTGCCAAGTATTTTTGTATATAGTGTCCAAATCTCCAGGGCAACATGTAAATCGCCTTGCCAACCTCTAAATCTCCCGGGCAACAGATATACCTCCTCAGCCCACATGCTGACACTTCATGAAAGAGAATGGGAGTGGAAGATCTTACCTTAGAAACGCTTCTCTGGGTAGTGACGTTGAAGCGATCCTGGACAGAAGTGAAGCGTTCCACCTCCAGGATTTTGGCGGTTATGGGAAGAGCGGTAATGAACACGCGTCCTCCAGGTTCCTTAAAGCCTTTTGTTTTATACACGGCTGAGAAGCGGATGCAATTTTCTGTGGACACAATCACAACCGTGTTTAACTCATAGTCTGTGAAGCTTAAATACTGTAGGTTACGAAACAGTTTTTTAAAATGGGTTTAAGTGGGACAGTTCAGCCAAAAATAAAAATGTTGTCATCATTCATTCACCTTCATGACTCTTTTTTTTATGGGGAACTCAAAAGAAGATATTTTGAGATATGTTTTAGGGGTTTTGTGTCCATACAATGGAAGTTAATGGGAGCTTTAAAATATCTTCTTTTCTGTTCTCTAGAATAGAGATGTTCCGATACCCTTTTTCCCTTCCCGATACCTGGGCTCACGGTATCGGCCGATACGGAGTACTGATCCGATACCTGGGTGTGTATAAAACTAGCCCTGTATGAATTATTATTTTATGGTGTGCTTCAGACTTATCCCTTAATAAAACATGAACAAATACATACAGTAAACTAGAGTACTTTTATTATCTGACTGACATTTGACAGTAATGTTATTTATTTTTCTTAAGGCTGTTTGGTCCATGTGGTTCTCAACCTTTTTTGGGCCAGCGCCCTCCATCCATATTCCAGGTCCCTTCTGCCCCCCACAAAAATAATGGGCTACATTTCTTCTTCATAATAATAATAATAATAATACATTATTTGTTATTATAATATAATTTAAAATGCATGTCACTGAATTGGGATAATCGGTAATCTCATTAAATGTATATTTGTTTTGCCTAGTGAAATACCATTAATAATAAATAAAAAGCATGTCACTGAAAGTCAAATAACAGATTTGATTGGCCAGTTGGAATATTACCATACTTTCCCAATGAGCAAAAGCGATGTGAAGTAGAATGTTTGAACTTAGCTTCAATACTCCCCTAAATGCAAAATAAAAACCTAAAATGCTGCTTACATTCACCTTACTTTACAAAAAATTGTAAGTGTGTAAGTGTCCCCAAGTTTATAGGCCTAAATGCGTGTGTCAGTGTGTGGTTCCATCAAAGGTATAATACCTTTCGGTCTGTCATTAATAATTTGTGTTCATAAGGCAAATATAAACACTACAATCTTCTTACAAGAATAAACACATATTACATTGTAAAAATTATTGGATTTTTTTCCAAGCTGTGTAAATATTCGGGCTCAGATATGACAATGATTAGATAAGTAGAGAATTAATATTCTAACCAAAGATGATTACAATATATTAGACTGAGTTTATACTATATATACAACATAAAAAAATCTAATTAAATGTAATTAATTTTAAATGCTGTCATTAGAGTGGAAGTGAATATAATTTATTGAAAATATTTTCCAAGGCTTACAAATAAGTATTTCATGCTAAATTCTGTTCGTGCAAACTCAACTGTCATATAATGTGCAATGAAAGGTACAGATGTTACCCAAAGCAAATGGATACATTTGTAGTTAGCCTATTTGTTTCACATTTTTACACTATCACTATTAAGTTAAATCTGCCCTACAGTCAGCTGACGTCAAGGTAACATGACAGAGCTCTCACGTGACAGGGGCGGCGATCCCAAATTTAATATTATAGGCCATCAGTGTATTTTGGTGTGTTTGCCACACTGCGCATATCTATTGGCATATGACATCAAAGCACCGCGAGAATGAATCAAACACTTATGGAGCAGTTTGATCTTCAATCTCTGTCGCCTTGAATGCCGATCAGTATGTGCAGCTCAGGATGTCAAATGCACATTTCTCTTCACGTTAGCGTTCAAGTTCTGTAAAACATTACTTTTAAAAACTAGCTCGCACTGCTCGGGGTAAATTAAGCCCTCCAACATCCTACATGAGGTTGTTGGTTTGAGCACCCAGCAGAAAAATAATTTGGCGCAATGCTTGTACAAACACATACATTACTGTTTGAAGTGTTTTTCACATCTGGTGTGGCACGGACGATTTTCTCGTTGCGGTCCAAACGTTTTGTACAGTCAAGGTGGTGCTCGCATCTTGGGGCGAATAAGAGCTTATTGATATGTTTTTCAATAATCGGTTGCGGCTGCCGCGAAGAGCTATGTCCGGGATGAAGAGGCAAGGTAGGTTTTTGGGTGCGTGCGTGCAACTGCTGAACATGCTATGATAGGCTGAAATCATCACGTGGTGTGTGCGTGTGGTCAAAAACATTCACGGCTACATTAAAAACACAGTTTGCGCCCTAGCTGCTCCTGATACAGATCATAATATTTTGCAGGTAAATGTTTAATCTAGTCTAACCTGGATCTTCGGTGTAAACTTACGAACGCCCCCCTTTAAAAAAATCTAGTTTCCATCGCCCCCTGACATTCTCTGAATCCCCCCGGGGGGGGGTACTGCCCCCGTTGAGAAACACTGCTCTAAACAGTGGTTGCTTGTGACGACACGGCACAACTTCCTGTGTTTGCATTCTGAGCAGCGAAGAAGAAGTGATTTCCCATTTGCAGTGTTTAGCAAAGATAGCGGGGCATAAGTAGGTCCTGTTCAAGAAAATGGTATCGGATCGGTACTTTGATCCAAGTACTCTCCGATACGATACCAGAATTTTACGTGGTATTGGTGGTATTTCCGATATTAGTATCGGAACAACCCTACTATAGGAGAAAGTTTTGAGTGACGTGAAGGTGAGTAAATGATCAAAATGTATTCATTCATTTTTGGGTGAACGGTCCTTATGAAACTTATATAAAACAGAAATATATGGCATGTAGGTGTGGCAACCTCAACATGGCAACCTCACTTTAATTTAGATCATTTTGTGCAGGTTAGATTTTACGTCTTTATTTTTTTACCTGCACCAGTGGGGTCCTGGCCGTCAAACTCCTCTTCTCCATCGCTAATGTCGAGTTCTCGTGTGTCCAAGTTTTCCATGATATCAGTCATATCATTGGCCACCAGATGCAGGGTGCTGACTGTAGGGTCTTGCTGTCGCAACATGGCTAACAATCGGCCCGCCGGCCAGGGCACTCCTTTAAATCATACAGAACAACAGACTTTAGTCAACCTTATTGTGCTCAACCCAATAATAAGTATTTTAAGAGACAGAAAACTTCATTCGTTTTGTCAGTTTCTTATAAGATCAGTAATTCCTTCCAGTATGCGTGTGTGTGGTTGTGTTGTGAGGAAAGATGAATGAGAATCACAGAAACCCATTCAACACCGAAACAGGAGTCTCTGCTGACTAATAAAACTCAAGGTTCAAATCGGGGAGAAAAGATAGCAGTTCGGTTTTCGGTTTCTCATTCTTCTTAACTGCTAGCTATACAGCAAAGATAAATACATACCATACCAAACCCAGATACACAGACCATTTACAACAGCAAATGTATTTTAAAATGTATTATTATTATTATTTGGTTTGTACAATGAGAAAGAAATAAATTACAAATGTAATTATTCATAAATGAACTTTATTTGACATAACGTGT
This sequence comes from Triplophysa rosa, assembly GCF_024868665.1. Lineage (NCBI taxonomy): Eukaryota > Metazoa > Chordata > Actinopteri > Cypriniformes > Nemacheilidae > Triplophysa > Triplophysa rosa. The sequence goes on along the minus strand of NC_079912.1, from coordinate 16,730,352 downwards.
CGTGATTCTACCTCATCATGTCATGTCTTTCTTGGTTATGGGACAGAATCACGGCAGGATCCCTTGTTATGTGTGGAGAGAGTCTTTTTGACCCTTTCGGTCTTCGATACTCTCTCCGGTCTTTGTCTGTTTTCCCGCCCTTTTGTTTCCCTCGTTATTGCTTGTTGATTAGTTCATGTCTCACACCTGTTCCCTCTTGATTTCCTCCCCTTTATATAGTCCTCATGTTTCATTGTCCTGTGCTCTGTCATTGTATCTGTACTATGTTCGGTCCTTGTTCTGTATGTTTCCAGTTACCGTGTGTTCAGTGTGCCACCCGTGCGTTCTGCCGTTTGTGCCTCAGTGCCAGTTTTGCGGTTCCGTGTCTAGTCCAGTAAGTGTTGAGTTTAGTTCATGTCTGGTGTTTAGTTAGTTTTTGCTCTGTGCTAGTGTTTATCCTTGTTCCTGTTTTTACCCCATTGTGGGTCTTTGTTTTGTGTTTATTGTTTAAATAAAGTCTTTTTGTTTAACCCCGTAATTCACTGCCTGCCTGCGCTTGGGTTCTTCCACCACCACGATTCGTGACATAACGGTGCACCATATGCTGGCTTTGTTATATTTACAGAGAAATACTGTCCTTTACTGTAATGGTATAGTATAAAATAGTTTTCTCAGTTATTTCTTTTAATATCCCTCATATCATGTTTCTTAATCAGTATTTGGACAATGAACCCTACAAAGCCACACAGTAAAATGAACCCATTCAATTTCTGTCTTTTCTCCATAATACATCTCCCCAGATTAGTGACACAACAGCACAACATTAGTTGACCCGAAAATAAAATTATTTCATCATTTACTCACACTCTTGTCATTTCAAACCTGTGTGACTTTCTTTCTTCTACAGAACACAAAATAAGATATTTTGAAGAACGCTGGTCACCAAACAACATTGACCCCCACTGACTTCCACTGAACGGAAAAAGACACTTCTGAAAATCTATGTTTTTGTGTTCCACAAAAGAAAGAGTCATATACAGGTTTTGAATGAGGGTGAAAAAATGATGACAGATTTTTTTCCCTGGATGAACTGTCCCTTTAAAACGCACTTTGCAGTCTACAGACTTTATTTTGGTCTGAAACAGAATGACACTTTAACCCGGTGTACTATACCCACAGCATGCTTTTTTCAAATGTTCTCTAACATTACAAATGGAAGCATGCTGATACAGAACAGGTCAGATGAATGGGAGGCGGGCATCCGGGTGAGCGTTTAGCACATTTATGATTAAATCGAGACACTCAATGCTTGGACTGGAGCCTTGTTGAAGCGCAGCTCTTGTTTCCATGGAGGTGACCCGAGTCCATCGAAGGCAATTACAATCATCACATCTTGCGAAAAAATATCAGCCACTCTGTTGAATGAGCTGATAGCTGAAGGAGTGATGAATTTTCATAACAACCACTAAAGGAAGACCAAAATAGACCTGCTCTCACTTCCTTAAAGCCGACCAGTGATGCAACATTATAAGGAACATAATATTGCAAAGTCAAAACGGTCTAGGCAGTCTAGGGTATCAAGTAGATATGTCGGATACACAAAAATGGACATATCTAGTAACAGTCTGTCCCTCTGTCTGTGAGTATTAAACTTGAGCATATAACTCATTCCTGCACGTGAACGATACCTCAAATTATTCCGCTTGTTCTTGAGAGTTGTGCTGTTACTTTGGTATGCGATCACACTTTGAAGGTAAAGGTAAATCATTGGGTCATGTTTTTGGAATGCAATCTTGGCTAGATAGTTTTGGAGTCATTCCACATTCAAGCAGATTCAAGGGGTGCACTTGTATTATTGGTAAATAGCTGCCCTGTGATTTGAACCATATGGTTATTCAGGAATAATGACATAATTGGGAACGCACTTTTTTTTCCTAAAAATCCTTGTAACAGTCACAGATACACTAGTGGGTTTATTCAAATATTCCTCTCCGTTTTATGTAAATCACACTGTACTCACGCCACATTCAAATAACCTTCGTTACACACCTGTCAAACACACAGTGGTGGACTTCTCATAGAAACAAATCCTGTTTACATCCATACAATCATTCGGACAAATTATGAGCCTTGTGAGGGGAGGACCACTACAAGTCGCGACAAAAAAAACGTAAAAAAGTCTCAAGTACAGACAAGCTTGTACAAACACAAATACACATCATTCACGGTTAAAAGTCCTCGGTAAGCAGTTCAGTTATCCTGCACCGTCTGCAAAACACAGACATTCACACTTGCACCATTTCTCACAAACACCGCACTCAACGCTTCAGCAAATTTTGCAGAGAACTATCGTGAAGCAGTTGGAACAATAACATGCACATCAGTTAAAAAAAGTTTAGATGTTCGATATATTGGTAATAAAACATTCTCTGACAGAGTTTCACTGAAATTGCCAATCAACAAACCACAGCGACCACATCATCACGTTGCTATGGCAACAATGCACAAGTTTTAAATTTCATAACATGTGAACACTTTTGGGTTCGGCAAGCCATTTTATGCATTAATATTATTTGTTGTTTAAAAAAAGCGTAAAAACTTTGCCTTTTAATTGTTGCTTAAATATTTCATAGCTTTTGAAATCGGCAGCTGTTAAGATAAATGTGGTCCATTCATTCCACAGGTTTGCTCCTTTTGTATTTTTTCTGTAAGTAATGTGCACACCGTGGCTTTTGGATGAAATGTATCCGTTCAATTGGCAACAGACCAAGTCTTTCTACATGGAGAAGAAAAAGGGATATTGTGTCCTTGTGTGATCAACATGAAGGACAACCTGTAATCCCACATACCTCTTTCAGAACCTATACATATATTCTGTACAGCTAGGAATCAAACCGGTATTGACAAAGTTACTTCCTTGCATTTGTTTCTAAACATACTCGAACATAAATATCTTACACTGACACAAACATCAGCGGTCTGTCATAAAGATTCAGATGGAATTTGGGGCTTCGGTGGAGTACAATTCGTGTGCACAGAGAAAGATTTCTTAACAAGCCACATTCAGATAACTGGTTATGGAATGCAAATATAATGCAGTGTTTCCGGGTTGGTGGGAAGGACTGGACACGAGAAAATGTTGTCCTTATGTTGTTCCAATTGCTTCCATTGTTTACCTCATTTGTAAGTCGCTTTGGATAAAAGCATCTCCTAAATGACTACATGTAAATGAGACAAGTAGCTAGACACAAGTCAAGTACAGTAGGTGGATGGCACTTACTGTAGGAATAAGTGCCGTGCAATTCCGCGTGTTAATGGGTTTAGGGGGACAAACACGGAACAGGCCGAAAGTGATTTCCAAATTGACATCTTTGCTTGTTTTTAATTAAATGAATTATTCACACATTTTTGGGAAATTAATCTTGATTAATTTACCATGGCATAAATCTTTTAAAATATACTTGTTGATTCTAATCATTTCACATATACTGTGTAGAAACAACATAAAGACAGTCTATTTGTTATATTTCTTTAATATATATATAATTTAACATCCCATGAGTGTTCTGTACTGTGCTTGGAGTTTAAACTGAAACCAAGCTTTGAGAAGAATTTAAGGAGGCTTGGCAAAAAATAACACACGACACATGCACGAAGCTTCTTGTCAAAGCGCAGGACAATATTTCTACAAGACAGGATCAACAAAATATTAACAACTGATAAAAATGTATGTTTATTATATTTAATTGAATTGTTTTCCTAATGATTTCTATTTAGAATAAAATATGGGATTCTGATACACTGTGGTTTGCCTTTTGAGCCAAATACCTTTGTCCAATAAATATCTTAAAAGTTTAGTGTTCAGTCCATTTTGTACCATACACATCACATCTTGATGGTTTAATACAAACTGATGGAGCATTAAAAACAAATATCACTTTTAGTCACTACTGTAAAAGCATATCATCACACATTAGGCATGGGCCGAACACCGGTTCCAAGGTATACCGAGGTTTGAAAGAGTCAAGGTTTCAAAACCACTAACATTTTCTGCGATACCGTTTCTAAGGTATGAGCTGTGTTTACACAAAAATACATAATTAAATCATGTAATGCAATGTCGGATGTTTAGGCCTAATATCTGGCCTATGACAAAAAATTATTTTTTGAAAGAGTAATAACTTTAAGGCTTTATTTTTACCTGACATATATGTTCTATGAACGTTGGTTAAAATACAATGTATTTGTGTCCAGTTGAAAAGTTGTTGTTTGTATACACACACATTTGAAAATAACACATTTTAGTGTTGTAATTGCAATACTGTGAAACCGTGACACATAACGTCAAAATCTCATACTTGGCCCATGCCTATCACACACTTTCTAATTCGAACAAACCACCTTCAGACGTGTTAACAACGAACAGATCAGTAACCAAATATGACCCTGATTCACATTCCAGTCTGATTATTGCCGTTGTTATGAAATACATTGTGCGCCTATACACATGCCGCAGTGACTCACACTCACCCACATACATGTACACTGATATTAGAATCACACCTCCAATGCCAATGCACATCTCAAGACTGAACGATGCGCATACGGTACATTACATTTATTTTAAGTCAAGCTGAATTTTTTTATCATTTGCACAATGTCTCAAACCGCTTCACAGAACATCAGTTGCGGTCAAATTGTCACAAGCAGCAACAAGCCATAAAACAATACGTGATTTTAGAACGAGTTAACATCTCTGAAATGCATTTACATTACATAAACTTCAAAAAACTAGAATGTGAATATTAAAAAAAAAAAAAACATGAACACTAACCTGCCCGCAGAGAGGCAGAGAGAGCATCATTGAGTTCTCCTCTAGATTTTCTTGATCTTTATTATTTAAAAAGATGAGTGAAACTAACCAATCGTGTAACGCCGTAAAGCACACACACTGACCGCTCACAGGCAAACAGCAGTGTGCGCTGGACTATTTGACCAAGTGGGGGGAGCAATAGGGGCTGAAACGGAGTAGTCACATGCCAAAGGGAGGAGGAGTCTTCACATTCTTAAAGAGTAAAGCACCAACATCCATCTCTTGTCCTATGTTTATTTACTGTTTTTTCTTTTTTGGACTTCCTTCTTGGAGATGGGCGTCTGTGTGTGGACAGAATGTGCTGTCCAAGTTAATATTTGTTAGAAAGATTTAAGCCAATTTATTATAATATACATTCACATTGTTTTAACGCAGCTTTATAAAGAACATAGTCATGCAATTGTCAGGCCAAAGGCCTGTGCTACATTGTATATACAAATAAAAAGAATCGTTGCCTTTTATTCCCTTTTGCATCTCTCATCCCATTTTAAACTTTTAATCTTATGCAAGCATCCGATTCTGGATTCCAGCTCCAAACTGTGGCATTCAAGACAAACCACAGTGTGCTTTTCTTCACGTCTTCGGGAGAAAGCTGTTATTAAATGCTCATCTGGCAGGACTGTATGGCACATGACATGACAGTCCAGACACACCCACCAGCCACACACAAACACACACACGCATTTTGTATACCCGTATTTTAAATGCAAGACTCGTGGTTCTTGTGTTGATGGTGGAAACTATAGATAATGCAGAAAATAACAGAAGTTACAGCATAGATGGTTAAATGTGATAAGAAACACAACCATACTGTTTTTAAACAAAAGGAATTTGTTTCGTAATTCCATAAGGTGATGCTCAAACATGTATTACAGCTGTCAGTCATGTACATATTTGAACATGATGTAATTCCTAACGTGTGATACTTAATGTAGTCATCAATGACACGTACACAGCATGCAGTGTATTTTAAGTAATGCATTTATAAGCGCACAGACAGATCAATGTGTAATCCTAAATGGATCATTTGTAATCTAAGGTTTGTTAAGTCTCATTTTCATTTTAAACACCATTGATAAATAAAATAAATATTGGGTTCACGTAAAAGATTCCAGAGCAGGCCCATTGGGTGGTAGGCTAGTTTATTTCATTTGTATTGAACATCAGTGTCTAATGTTAAAAATTAGGCCTAATGATCAGAGAGAAGATCGATATGGCACTGCAGAGCACATTTGTAAACAGTAGCTGAACCAAAGTACACTTTATTCATAGAGTAAATAATTCAAATGAGCTTTTTCTATATTTGTTTGGTTCATAAACTGCATCACTGGTTCATCGTTGAGATTAACACAAGACCAGCTGTTGAGTTGGATGAAACCATTTTATTTGCTTCCAAGTTATTAGAAAAAACACACGTTATTTTATATCACATTATTTCATAGAATTTTGCAAATTCGCCTCAGAAAATGCTGGCAAAATGTTGATAATAAAGAGCGCAAATCTGCCGCCCTCTTGCGGTAGACGCGTGAAGCGTTTTAATTAAAACGCCTGCAAGCAAGTGGATTTAACGTTGTTCAACTCACTGTGATTGGATTTAAGACAGCTTGTGATTTAATTTAAGGCCGGTTCTGTCAATTGTAATCGTACTGACACAACAAACTATTTTTAAATAACAAACAAATCACATTTTCTAAAAAAAAACGTATAACCTGTGTCAAATCAAATGGAGCGATTACTTAAAACATGTTGAGTACAAAACAAGTGCTTAAGTGACAATGGACAGACAGACTCTGAATTTACGGTCACAGGACATTTAGTAAGCCTGAAGTCATGCCATTAAAAGTGACACACGAATGAATCACGCTGTGTGTTTTTCAGAGCACAACTACAAATCTTAAACCACTACCAAAACCACTGCCATGTTCAGACTGGCTATTTTAGCTATAAGAGACTACACAGGACATTGTGAAACACCACATCTCCGGTGTAATGACTATTTCTGTACGTTATTTCGAAATAATGACAGTCTGACAAACATGTCACATGTAAAGAAGTTCCAGTTTCACAGAACAATCCCAGATTCAAGAACTAGCTCACACCCCTCGATGAATTCAACTTCCTGTCCCTAATGATAAAAATTACACATTTAAACCACAAAAAGAAAAACCGTTTCCCCTTTTTAGGTGAATGTATGTTGATTTAAAACAGTTATGAATTCACTGTAAAAGAAAAGGTTCTCACATATACAATACCACCATGTTGTGGTTTTATATACTGCTAATGCACAGAGGATGCAAAGAGTGACGCTGTCGACCACAAAGAGAGCAAACGACACCACTGAAACCAACCTGAGAACAGCTTTCATTTTACACACTCATGTGTGTCCACTAACAAACACACTCATGTGTGTCCACTAACAAACACACTCATGTGTGTCCACAAACACAGTGGTTCTCAAACTTTTTCGTTGTAAGGCCCCCTTTGTGTTAAGTGCATCGCTTTGCGGCCCCCCATATAAAGACGTATAATCTTAAACTTAGAATTTTAATTAAACCAAAAACATTCAGTTATACAATGCTGTAACCTCAATTCGTTTGGTTGGTGGTGTCATTTTTCTGATGTTTGATTGCATAAAATCTATGATAAATTTCTATATTTCATAAAATGCCACAAAATCTGTGGCCCCCTGGATCCATCTTGGGGCCCCCCAGGGGGCAACGGCCCCCAGTTTGAGAACCACTGCACTAACAAACGTGTCCGCTGTAACTCATACCACCTTACCCGTGTACATTCGAAGAGGAAAAAGCCTGATCACTGCAGGCTAAAAGACAAACACCAGACCAGCAACTCGTGTAACCTGGCAACACTTTTATTGATGTAACAAACATCAGATACTTCATGTATGTTGATAAGGTGTGTCTTGCTGTCTCGCAGTAATAAATGAATGCACCTGTCATACATCTCAAGATTGTAATCCACAGTCCTCAGGAACCACGACCCCCCCCTCATACTGTCGTTGATAAAGGGCTCTGTTAAAAACATTCTCACACTATCTGTATTGGTGTCGTTGTCAGATATGTAAGTTAACAGTGGGCCAATTCGTTTATTGCCTCATTGTACAAAGGACAAAGGCTGTATAACTATTAAAACAAACGCAAACTCACACTTACACCTCTTCCCACTAAGTCAACCGAACACTCCCAATCTGTTTGCCATGAAGCAGATCTTTAATACCGACCATCACACATGACCAACAGACTCGGACTATTCTTTACTGTATTCTATACAGAGACCTGCTATAATATGGACAAACAATAAGATGATAACACACGCTTATATAAAAGTCTGCACCCTAAACAAGATTCATTTGGATGCTTCTGTTGCTCTTCGGTCCACAAAAAGACCAATTTTGAGATCAAATTTATTGCACACTAATATTGGTTAAAAACGCTATATGGTTTTATTAAGCATGACAACCAAAACACAGTACACACAGATGCAAGCAAGATTTGGTGTTCATCTACAGTGACAGTAAGAATCAGTTTGTGTCTTTAAAGTTGCCATGCAGGTACAGCAGGTTGTTTGTGCCGTTATGGGTGTTGGCACTGAGAAAAACTGCGTTATTTAAAATGTGTCACGTTAAAGTTTAAATATCTGTAAACGTTCTGACGTCACACACACATTGCATCTGTTGAATCCCAAGAGGTCTCTTTAATGGAGTGCTCAGCAGTGATGCAAACCAATGACTATCATAAAATGCGGTCGCATCCAAGCTGTGTTGCTATGCATGTTAAACTCGTACTGCATTAGAAGTCTACAGATGTCACTGGTTTAAACGCTTAGAATAAGTACTTTTCCGAGTGTTACAACTTGTTCGGTGTTCGTTTATCCTATGGGGTGTAAACGTACCTGATGAAGAAACGGAGGTTGATGTCTGCGTATTCTCTGAATCAGCTGTTGAGAAATAAAGTCAACGAGGCGAACGTGGAGCAAATGCCTCGCGCTTCCTCTTCTGCACTTTCAGACCCGCCCAGTTAAATTATGCACGGGCGTAGACACTCATTGAGCTGTCATTAAATATACAGTCACAGTGTTATTGTTTTTACACAGGTCCATATTCATATGTAAAGATCGTCTTGACACTGTTTGAAAATATATATAAATATATGTTAACTCACAGCTTATGATTTTTTTATTGCCAAATAAATACAAAGAAGTATAAAATTGAGTAATTATACATTTCAAGCAAGAGTACAGAAACAATACATTAGAAAACAAATTACAAGTAACTAGGTTGAAAAAAAAACAAGGAGAAAAAAGTCACGTGTTCACCTATACTATTGGATCTGGGTGTTGCCTATTAAGGAGTTGTCATTCAAGTTAACAATTTGTCTATATTGTCCGGTTGTGCGTATAAATGTATATTTCTCCTTGTAGATGTAGCCTTTTGTGTGTGATTGTTTACTTTCTGTAAGTAGCACTTTGGGGACAAACTCGTACATTTTCTTTAAAAAAAAATCTGTTGGGGTGAGGTTGTAGTTATAATAGCTATTATATCAACTGAAACATACTGTATGCCGGTACTGTAGGCCTGTCTCCATTTAGAAAGCTAAGAAAACGTGATCGCGAATATTTGCATGTTTGGAATACTTTAAAAAGAGCCCAACATATTTTAAAAGATCACAATCTGTAACATTGCTTGTGAGGTATTGCTGACTGAATAGGCCTATATGAAGAAAAAACATCAAGATAATAATAACCACAACGTAAAAAAGAGTTCTGTGATTTTTATTTTTTTGCTTCAAACGAATACACTTTTATTCGCTATATTTGTGTACAGCAAAAAAACAAACATTTGTGAGATCATTTTCTGAATTTATTATTATGTTTTTTTAATGTAATGAAGCCAATCAACACTAAATAAATTCACTGAGGAAAACATAATTGATAACGATAAATGCAGCACGTAACAGTCATTTTAACTTGTAATTGTTTTTTTCAACACGCCTTTATGTTCACTTCGAAAATTGTGTGTTTCGTACGAGTTGGATATTATTACATTCGATAGGGGCAGACAGTAAGAGTGACAATGCTGCCATCGTCTGGTGAAATTTGGATAAATACGCGGTTCCTGTTATTCTTACACAACTCTCTGACATGAGACATGACACACAATATCTAAACTCTGAAAAATGCTGGACTATTTTCAACTAATGGCTGAGTAAAATATGGGCAGAATACATCGATGGAGTGTTTAAACCCAAAATGCTGGGTTGTTTCAGCCCAAGGTTGGGTAACAATACCCCAACATATGTAAATATAATGCCCACATTTTACCCAGCCATGGGTTGAAAACAACCTAGGCCTACATACACAGATATCAATGATTTACAGGAGTATGTTACACAGACTGAGCTTTTAAAATGCCAAACATATCCTCATGGATAAAAGAGGAGGAAATATCAATTAAGCATTCTTAAATTAAAAACGACATATACATATATACAATTGTTTTTTAACCAAACAAACCACACCCCCCTAAATGCTTTTAGCACCCTGGACAGCACAATAGTCATCACATCTGCGGCTTAATTCATTACTTATTCCGTGCACGCGTTACAGCGCAAAGCAATGCAATCGGATTGCTATATAGACGGTTTCATTTTAACAACATAAACAGACGTTACTGCGCATGCGCTCGTTTGTGACCCCAACTTAACTTCCGGTACACAGTCACAAACAATAGAGTGCTAGTAGATTGTTTCTGATAACAATCAAAAGAAACCGAGAAGAACCGTTACTTGGCTAAACTTGTCTCCAATATTCTGAATTTAGACTTCGATACCAAGCTCAACCGCTAGATGTCAATAAAATGAACATACAACAAAATTCAACAAATCGTTTATCAAATAGTTTTTGTATACAGTAAAATAATAATACAAATTAATATACAATAATTAATAATAACATTAATTAGCCTAAATAAAATATTCATAGTTATATAATTAGACACTAGCCAAATACAAACCTGAAGTTAACTGGGCAACAGGCGCGCGCTCGTCCGATGAAACGTCTACTGTACTCATAAAGGAAACCTCCAGGTGGCATTAAACGAACAAATATTTGCCCGTATAGGCTATGTAGTCTTTTTAGTCAATGTAGGCCTACTACACTAATGCGCCTCATTTCTGTTGAAATATTTATAAACACGTAATATGTGTATCCCCACTGATCTATATAAATGATTGGATTGCTCATGACGTCATTACACTGAAGCTACCGCGCCGCCATGTTGGTATGCCCAAACGTTCTATTAAATCAATAGGGAGTTGTCACATATTCATGATAAAACACTAACTTACCAGTCCCCGTCTTTATATCTAAAGTCTCACAGTACATTCTTACAACGCAAACGTCTTAAGCATGTAAATGGTTAATTATTAAAAGTCGGGAATTTTCCCGTCTTAATATATAGGCTAGAGTGAGTTACATTCATTTTCATTACAGTAGCGTACATATCAGATCATCAGACTGACGAGACACTTCAACATGACAAATGTGTTTATTCTGAAATTTAAATACAGGCTGTATATGTTCTTTAAGTCACGAAGCTTTATTTCTAAACATTTACACGTGCTATTACAACAGTGTGCAATACACTCACCTTCTATACATTGATTTCTATAGGTCGCTATTCTGACCAAAATAAACATAAACATTGGAAAAATCAACAGAAGCAACAATTAATTTAAACACAGATGTGAACTAAAAACGTTTCGCGCGCCTAATAAGCTGAAAACGGGTTATTTTAGATCGTCATTTTGACTGTAAGTCAATGGCGCTCTCTGTCAGTTGGGCATACCAAGATGGCGGCGCGATCGCTTCCGGTGGCTTCACCTCCTGCCGTTAGTTTAGCGTTCTAGGCGCAATCCAGTCATTTTTATAGATCAGTGGTATGCCCGAACCCCCACTAGCAGCTCAGAACGCATCGTTGACAGGTTACTCGCGTGCACTTCTCAAACAGTGCATTTACCCTTGCACGGTGTGCATATAAAGCACCATTAGGAAGGAAGTCATGAGGTGCCAATGAAACTCATCCAAAACCTCTTAAATCTCTTCATAATGACTAATTGGACGAACGTGTCCAGCTGCCAATTCAGCATCACTTTATGCGATGAAGACATCACGGACAGTAACGCAACTGGCGTGGACATTGAGTACCCGGTTCATCTATTCCCAGTCCTTATTCTGACTGGCATCACAGTGACGTGTGCTTTCCTATTTCTCGTTGGAATCGCTGGGAACCTGTTGACCATCCTGGTGGTCACCAAATACAAAGACATGCGAACAACCACCAACCTCTACCTCTGCAGCATGGCACTTTCAGATCTGCTTATTTTCTTGTGCATGCCACTGGACCTTTACCGGGTCTGGCGGTACCGACCCTGGAACTTTGGAAATGAGCTGTGCAAACTCTTTCAGTTTGTGAGTGAAAGCTGCACTTACTCCACCATCCTCAATATCACCGCCCTGAGCGTGGAGAGATACTTCGCTATTTGTTTTCCATTCAGGGCGAAAGTCATAGTCACCCGGGGTCGCGTAAAAGGGGTGATTTTATTTCTCTGGACCGTTGCACTCTGTAGCGCCGGACCCATATTCATTCTGGTCGGGGTCGAGCACGAGAACGGTACCAATTCCTGGGAGACCAATGAGTGTAAGGCGACCGAATACGCCATCCGGTCTGGATTGCTTACGATGATGGTTTGGGTTTCCAGTGTGTTCTTTTTCCTCCCGGTCCTGTGTTTGACAGTGTTATACAGCCTCATAGGCAGAAGACTGTGGAGAAGGAAGGAGAACCCGCTTGGACCCGTTTCTAGTCGGGAGAAGAACAATAAACAAACAGTCAAAATGCTGGGTGAGCTTAAAGTCTTAAATATGCATTCAATTGCTTTTTAAATATTAAAGGACAGATCTGATCAATTCAATTTGCAGAGTAAACAAATAAGCGGTAAATGACCAAAAAGAGAATATTGGATCGGGTTTTGGTGTTCTAAATGGTTTTGAAATAAATATGTTTAATATATTTAGATTTGATGTATGCAGTATAAAAGCTTTTTATTATAAAAGGTTTAATATAATAATAGCTATACTGTAATTTATTTATTAAATACATATGAATTATTTTAATATTATTACTAATAGTAATATGGTAAAAGCTGAGTGTGTATTTTGCTACTTAGGTCTACTTTCATACAGTTTCTCCATTCAGAACATTAAGGAACTCATTTTATTAGTCTAAATTTATGATTGTAATAATTTATATTATAGTAATATTAATACTCCAAACTAGAATTCGACATTTTCTCTTTATGAACTTCGCAGAAGTTTTTTAAATCTATCCAAATAAAACGTAAAAATTATAATTTTATTAAGATAGCTGCTTATTCCTTCTAGTTTTATGAAATTACATAAGGGACCATTTCAAATCTCTCTCTCTCTCTCTCTCTCTCTCTCAGCTGTGGTTGTTCTCGCGTTTGTTCTCTGCTGGCTGCCCTTCCACGTGGGTCGTTATCTATTCTCCAAGTCATCCGAGGAAAATTCCCCTTTCATCTCTCAAATCAGCGAATATTGCAACCTGGTGTCGTTCGTGCTGTTTTACCTCAGCGCTGCGATCAACCCCATCCTTTACAACATCATGTCCAAAAAGTACAGGAGCGCGGCATGCAAACTGTTCGGAATGAGGCGCGCTCCCGTACGCTCGGTGCAGAACATCGTGACCGCGGAGAGTTTTTCAGTGTGGAATGAAACAAGCTGGAGCACGTGACAGAATCCGTCAATCATCTCGTACATTTTTGGAGCATGTAAACTGTTTATATAGCCTACTGACTTAAAGCAGACCCGAAAACCCTTAGGATACTTAGGATCTTTTTGGGGGGTCAGGCATTTGATTTCACACATCTACAGTAGATACTAATTGATCCGAGTGAATCTTGAACCTGTATATATATATATATATATATATGGCTACCAACAATTCCAGCTTGTCCTATTTACTCACACATGCAACTATTGCATTACATTTTCTCTTAATGTCTCGTTCATTTAAATTCTCGTTTATTTAAATTACGCATTTTTGTACGGTAAAGTACAAAATACCCTAAATTAAAAAAAATACCAAATGTAATAGTATTCTAAGAGAACGTTTATGCACTGTTTTACGGTCGTCAGCAAACACAACCAGCAGCGTCATAATTCCCTTTACCTTGGTATCCATGCAAAATGTACATATGCACCCCAAAATGCCTTAAACTGCCTAGTACTGGACGACAGCACACTGTAGAGGTAAGCACTTCAACATTGTACCCTATGAGGGGGAAAATACAATGGTGCTGAATAATAATGTTATTTAAAGCCTGCATTAAGCTTGTGTTTTCCTATTATATTCGACAAATGTGTAAATGTCACGAAAAAGTGCACTTAATACAAGTTTGTGAACGTTGCTGCCATAATATAGTGCCATAGTTTAAGCATGCAGCATAATACTGCTTGTGGTCAATGATATTCTGTAAAGCTATTCATTTGATTTGCTTGTAAAACACTGAGCATCTATGGATGGATGTATTTAATGGCCATCACATAAATTGACGTTTTTGTAATGAAAATATGTATGTAAGGTATTCGATATATTGTGTCTATTGGCTTTCATTGAAGCACATTGGGATTTTTTTAATGTTATGTAAAATGCATTTAGGCTTTATTGTGACACCGCATTTTAAATTAAAAGGGTCTTCTGTTTTTCAGACTACTGGCAAAACCCAGCTTGCCCTTTATTTTTTTCTTTAAATGGAGGAAAAATACATTACAAACTGCAAACACTGAGCAGAACAACCAAAAGACAACCATAGACTCAATAATATCATGTTTCATGTCTGATTGAATCAGGTGCACAAAAACTGATTTGTCTCATTTTGTGATATTACATTTAAGAAAATTTAAACAGGCATATAAATATATATAACATACATATACATTATATATATGTATATATTCATATACAAAATGTAAACACAAGAGAATCGATTTGGAAATTTAAAAAAATTTATTGCGTATAAATATATTACATATATGCTACAGATACATAATCATCTTAAATACAAAGGGTAGTATTTTCAATATCTATACATTTAAAATGATAAGGTAGTTTTTTTAAATATAATGTCTACGATTATAATTTACATCAATAAATGAGACATAGTTATATTTAAAAAAAATGGTAACATGGAATGATTTTTTTGAATGCAAGCATAGAAAACTATGTTTAGACCACTTATGACCTGATGTCCTAGGATCAACTTTAAAACATGAACAACAACAAAAAAGCTTTAAATTTCTGATTTTTTTCCGCATTTATAAAACATGGATTCAGGGTCTTGAGTTTAGGGTAAATGGTCTGAAAAAGTAACAAGTATTCTTCAAGTGATTCCACGTCAAGTTTTCTAGTGTCAAGTCACTTCAACTAAATGTAAAAATAAATGGAATGTTTGCCTAAAAAGTCCAACAATGCATATACAATATGTGAGGACTAAAGACGAGTAAAAAAAAACCTGGTTTAAACTTGGTGAGAAATGACAAGGTCGCACATCAGATTTTCTGAATACACTATTGGAGCAAACAAAGCTACAAACAAAATATATATCTAAAATAAGACAGGTTAATGATGATGTTAAAAATGCTGTTCTATATTTGAAAAAACAAACATTTGTAATAATCCCCCAAATAAAAAGACATGCTACATGAGGAAAAATAAAGAATATGACAGTTCTTGATTCTTGTAATAAATAAATGAAGATTGCACTGTGATTTGCCTTACAAAGTACAAGAATATAGCATAAATAAATCTAACAAAACTGTTATATCTTATTCGCTCTCTAACTTTGGTTAAGGGCTGAGCTAGTAAACATGATCGTGTACTCTATAATGTGATGGAAAGTTAATGGAATACTGTGAGCAGCAGATTTGAAATGATTTGTCACAAAAGTTTGGAATAGTGTATTTAAAGGCACAGGTTCACATCACCTATAATCTGGCCCTCCCAAGTCCCTGAGGTACAAACATTTCAGACTTCACAACATTGTACATTGCTTATTGCAAAGACTGTCATCTGACTCTCTTTGGACTGACAGTTTCTGGTGGTTTTTGACTTTTATGATGAAGAAGGCCCAAAAAAGATGAATAAAGGAGAATAAAGGGACTTCTAAAGCAAAAGGTGTTAAGATGTACTTTGAATATATTGAGATACTGAATAATGCGAGGGACAGACTTCAAAACGGACAGTACAACTCACTCATCTTCCCTGCAATCTGCACTCCGCTTTGCACAATATGACCTTAAGGCCACTTTTTACCGTTAAAAATACTATTGATACTTAGGAAATAGTTTACAGCATCTTAAAACACAAAACAGTACATTTTATCATAACCGACTGGTTAAAGCTGTAACTTACCATAGATAAAAACTGTAAAAAAAAAAAAAGATGAAAAACAATAAGCAAAATCATGTGATTGTTCTTTAAAATCAGGCGTATAAAAAGACCGATAATTACTGTGAAAGAGTACTTGCAATAACCGTTTGCAATCTGCGGTTTAAAAACTGTAGCGATCAAACGGGAACATTCAAAACTCAATGTTCCAGACGTCTAAATTAGAAGCTGAAGCAGGAAGGCGATTAACACAGAGAGAAAGACCACGCCGAAAACAATGAGGCTGGCGAACTGTTCGTCTGTGAGCGTTCTGCTCACGGGCGCTTTGGCGACATCTGCCTCCACAGCCAGCGTGGCGTCGGTCCGGCGCAGGCTCAAGTGGGCCGAAGGGCTGAAGGCCCCTCACAGCTCCTGGAGGGTGTCTGTGCAGCGTCTGCACGCATACACCCGCAGCCGGTAGTCTGTGTTCCACTGCAGGCCAAACAACTGGAAGGACGTCTCTTCTCCCTTATACACCTAAAGGAAAACCATACATTAATACATCAAGAAACAACACCTGTTCTGAGCTCACCTGACCAACTGTCAGATTTTCTACAATCAAAGTCTGTGTATATATATATACAGTATATAAAACACCTCTATCTTGTTGTTTATATAAGTTTTAAAGTGATTGTTCACCCCAAAATAAAAATTCTGTCATCATTTACTCGCCTTCGAGTTGTTTCAAACCTGTATACATTTATTTGTTCTGATGAACACAGTGAAAGATATTTGGAGGAATGCTTACAACCAAACAGTTCTTGTACCCCTTAGTAGGAAAAATTACTTTATATTCTTTTTGTTCTGTTGAACACAAAAGAAGATATTTGGAAGAATGTAGGACAGCAAACAGTTCTGGGGCACTTCTGACTGCCATTGTCATTTTTCCTACTATGGTTCCTTTCCTGTGGCTCGGTGGTAAGAGCATGGCACTAGCAATGCCAAGGTCATGGGTTAGATCCCAGGGGATTGCACATAGTCAGAAACAAATGTATAATACAATGCAATGTAAGTCGCTTTGGATAAAAGCGTCTGCCAAATGCGTAAATATAAATGGTAGTCAATGGGGTCTAAAAGCTGTTTGGTTACAAGCATTTGTCCAAATATTTTTCTCTGCGTTCAACCAAACAAAGACATTTATACAGATTTGAAACAATTAGAGATTGAGTAATTCATGACAGAATTTTCATTTTTGGGTGAACTATCCCTTTAACTCCTACTTGTACGGTATACACGACATCGTAGATGGAACCCTCTGGAAAGTCTCTAATAAAAAAAGTAATTAGTGCAGATCATTTCTATCTGTGTTCATTCTAAAAACTGCCTTATTGCATATGATATGGTATTACAATGTTTTTTGGTACTATGATAGTACCATAAATACTACACTCTTAAAAAAAGGTGCTTCAAAAAGGTTCTTTGATGCCACAGAAAAACCTTTTGGTCCCATAAAGAACCTTTTCTTAGTGGCGAAAAAAGGTTCTTTAGATTATAAAAAGTAAGAAAGAGATGGTTCTTTAAAGAGCCTTTGGTTGAATGGTTCTTCTATGGCATAGCTGTGAAGAACCTTTTGAGCACCTTTATTTTTAAGAGTGTATGGTACAGGAATACCATTGCAAAAAGTAGTAAAGTAATGGTTTTGAATGGCAACTTATTCTATTTAGAAGTCACAAACGAAAATTTTGATAGGGTAGCAAAATGATGTTCTACATGAACAAAAAATGATGCTTCTTAACCCTTCACTGAATCCCAGGGCATGTCAAATGACAAACCATAATTGCTTCCCTGCGGACTCATATAAACACACAGGAAATAGGAAAAATCAACGTTTGGGTTGAAGAAAAAGTCAAATGCCCTACGAACATCCCCTTGAGAGCTTGTTCACAGTTGCAGGTATGTTTACATGCACAGGACAATCTGTATGTTATTCTTAGTCCATGTAGAACAAGCACTTCACAAAACACAAGATGTACTAAATAGAAAGCTTCAAAATCCAGTACTGAGAAATTAAGCAATAATGTCGATGTGCTTTACAATAGAAAGTGCTCCAAAAATCAACCAAATCAAATTACCCTGCCTTTCATTCACGAATAAAATAAACAATAAGCTATATTTACACAGAATTCACTTAATGCACACAAGAGCATTCAGCGTTGTGGGAAAACAAGTTGCTGAGGAAACGGACAGTCACAAATAGAAAAATAATGAGGTTTATGAGCTTTTAAATCTAGTTAATATTGTTGAAGACAAGCGTTCAGGCAATACATTCAGGAGGACTTTCCACCTGTCACATGCAGCTTTCAGAAGGACCAGTTTATGTCTCCATGGCAACAAGCCTCTCTACCACAGGTAGCTCATAAATTGACTGAGGTTATGTTATTATTGCCATGACAAAACAATTACGCATGTAAAGTCTTCTCTGTAAAGGCTTTTCGTTGTATTAATTAAAACTGAGGCTTAATTAAAGTCAAATGTTAAAGCAAATAAAGCACAAAAAGAAATTAAAGCAGGCCAAAATAAAAAAAAATCCATTAAAACGTGGTAGATGACTAATTGCACGCTAGTCGTGAAGAAGTCAGTTTTTGAACATGACACATACATTTGAACAAAATACAACCAATAGAACAATTTTTACTGAATCAAAATGTTACACGAATATCTTTAAGATTTACTTATATATGCAAGATGTAAAACAAAACAGAATTGCTTCTGAACCAGTCATTACATCGTGTGAAGTGCTATATAATAAACATAAACGTCATTCTCTGTTGGTTATAAAACTGACAAAACATTTAGTTTTGCTTCAGAAAACATTTATTAACCATTGATGGATGAATGTGGTTTTTAGACGTTTGCCGTGTTGACACCCATAAAAGATAACATGGCAACATTTTAATACAACTTTATTCGTTTCATTACTAAATTTAACTAAATAAACAAAGTCATAGACATCTGGCATGGCATGAGGAGTAAATTATGAGAGAATTTTCATATTTTGATGAACTATTCCTTTAAAATTTCTAAACGCTTACAACGATATATGTTGTTTTTTCCACTGAATTGCTAATAATGTGGTCTAATGGTTTTTACTTTTTGTGAGATTCATCCATAAATGGATGGCATAAAACTCCAGGAAGCAAGGCAGGAGGAGAAACAGACACGCGTTTTCCAGTTTTAATAAATCCAAATATTATTTCAAATTCAGTAAACTTCCATTTGGTTTAGCCCACCGCGAAACCAGAAACAATAATCGACTTCACGTCTGAATAGAGCCTAATTGTGATAATCACGTGTTCTCTTTTCTGAAGCACAATTTAATGATTCCTGCAAGAGGCTGTGAGCTCTGAAAGCACTCAACTTCATTCACAGGTTAACTGTGACGACACAAGGCAGATACAACAGAATCAAGAGCAAATGATGCGAATAGCTCCGACCCTTTTCCGTTTCCCGTTTCCAATGAATTTAATCATCGATGGCATCTCTGCAGTCATTGTGCCCATATTTGAATCTAATGGAAATTGAAAGTCCTTCTAGCATGAAATAGAAAATCAGACGTGAAAATGGCGCATGGCTTTACAAAATATTCTCAGTTTAATATTTTTAATAATTTGATCCAATGATTCAATCATTTTTGAAACTCGTGTTAAAAATGTTACTTTTTATGTATGAAAGAAATTTCATTTCTTCACCTATCATCGGCAGCAGTCAGCACAGAAACAAATTCAAGCCGTTCCTTTGGGTTTCAAATACAGAAAATTGTTGGCAAACTATAATTGAGGATTTAGGTCTGTACAGGATGAAACGGGTTCATAGAGGAGTTTAAATAAACTGTGTAACATCTTACCTGTTTGTTTTCCGATTCTCTGCCACCCAGCACCTGTAGCACATAGCTGATTCGGTCTCCTCTCATTGGTTGAATGCTCTCCCATGTGACCTCGCAGGCATTTCCTTCTAACTGCATGACTCTTGGGGCTGAGAGAACAAACCAAACCCCATCACGAAAATTGACACTAGCCACCTTGTACTTAATTGCCTTTTTCACATCGACCAGGTACCTTTCAGTGTTGGCGGCAGAGATTTGGTGGTGCTGAAGTTGTACGTTTCGGAAAACAATCCTTCGCCTGCCTTGCTCACGGCCTGGATCCGAAAACTGTACCGGCTCGATTCGCTCAGTCTCTGCAGCTTAAAAGTGTGACTCGGACCTCTGTAAACCACGACGAACCTGACAAAGACAAGGCTTCTTGGTTAAGGGCTTGTTATAAACAGAACATTATTGCAAAAATACAGTACTGTGTAAATTGAGATGCTTGTAGGAATGACTCATTACAATTCTTCATTCTTATTTATTCTTGATTAACAGTTCAAAAACCAAGTGCATAGAATATATACAGTATTTGATCTATTTTCAGTAATAAAACATATTTTGTGCCTGTCCTCTGCTGTAGAACCACGTAAAAATGTAAAATATCCAAAGCATTCATATAAAAAGAATGAGACCTGCACCCAGTGATGTCACTTCCTCTAGCAGGAAACTATGTCATGCTTCTCTCATAAATGTGTAAATCCAACAGTAGAGAAATCTTAATCTGTTATTGCAGTACATTTCTCATTCACCTTTAAAAAACAAAATATGATAAAAATCTATAGAATTTCTGTTTACATATGCCATGTGGGATCTAGTTTGAGCCCAAAAATGCCGTTAAAAGACGGCATTTTTTTGAGTGCAAGAGAGAAAAATACTGGTGATGGCTAGACTAACCATCAGATGATGGAACACTAACAATTACATCCCTTTAATAAACCGCATCAAGGCAGAAACCACAGCAAGTTTTATCATCAAACCTTGATTAGTCTTTATTCCTAAATCCAGACTCCACTGCACAGACGGCTCAAATTTTCCCGAACTGGAACGGAGGCTGAAAGCTCCGAACTGGCAAGAACACAAGCCTTCATTTGCTTCTAAATAAGCCGTCGGTGGGTCGGTGCCGAGCGCCTCTCGGAAAACATTAAGGTAGGTCTTGATAACCCTGACTCTCTTAATCTAATTCCCAGCAGCGCTTTGAGATCGAGTCTTCTCATTAGTCAACTCCACCTTAATGGACCCACGAGCACAAAATGTGCTTTTCAGATCATCAGAGAGAAGAACCGGCCTTACGGGTCCATGGGGACAAATTACAGCGAGGAATCGTGCATACACACACACACACACACACACACACACACACACAGAAAGATGCTTTGCAATGGAATAAAATTCATATTTCAGAAAAAAACACTGACATAATTTAATGGCTTTGAAACGGTCATCAAATGGATGGACTATTTTGAATACTGTTACCATTTTCAAGTTTACTGCTGTAAAATAAGTTTTTCGCCGTAACAAAATGCATCCGAATAATAAAAGTTCCGCAAAAGTGTTAAAATGTCTGCAGGATGCCAAAGTAGACAACAGTATAGCAACCTCCACTTTGATTTCACCGGTGACATAATAAAAGTCCCTTCAATGCTAACCTCTGATTCTTGTCCTCCATCTGCAGGACGTATGTCGTGTCATCTGTGCGAGGACGTTTGCTACCGAAACCCCAGCGTAACTTCAGACTCTGAGGTCCCACTGCTGCGCACTCCAGCCGGGGGGGAGATGGAGGCAGGGGTCTGGTCCTCACCGTTAGAGGGTGACTGAAGGGCCCGAAGCCCATTTCATTTTCTGCTCGAATCTGCAAGCTAAAGAAAAAAGACAAAATTCTAGTCAATTCTGCAAAACCCAGTTTAGCATTCTTCAAAACGCACAACAGCAGGACTGAATTAATGCGAGGGTGCGGAAACGATAACAATATCTGTTCGAAATTCCTGCAGCTTTGCCCACCGCAGCCCTCGTCTGTTCAATTCTTTCTCCCATATGTTCTTCATCTGCCAATCCTAGTTAAACCCTGCAGCCTTTGAGTTGTGTTGTGACCTTTCAACAGTGTTCCAGTACCTAGAGAAAAATGATCGTCTCCGGCTAAGGGGTCTTGCATTAGAATGAGGATTTCTGTGTAGGTCTGATATCCAGAAGTCCAATTATTTCAAGTGCACATGGAACAGAAAATCATTTTGAAATTGGTTTAGTGGAAGTGCTTCGAAAGAGAGGAAACCTATTAGAACAGTCTTTGTTTTCAGTGAAGAGACGGACATCAAGATTCTTTGAAAATTTGAAATTTGTTGGTTGTCCAAAGAAAAACATAAACATTTTCATTTTTATGTGAATTACTTTCTTAAAAAATATCTTGCCAAATGTTGCAAAAAAGGTACTTTATGCAACACATCCTTCGTTACTGCTAAAAATGTGTTTACACTGCCAATGGAATGTCTACAAAAGCTTTTTTACCAGACCCAGACAGCTTTTTTGTCTGAAGTCTATCAAAAAAGTTCAACTAGATGCTCAGCTGCACTTCACGACTAAAATAACAAAATGTTGTGCACAAAGAATTTTTAGAGAACTTGTTCTTAAGAAATATTGGATGAACTCAGGCACTTAAATGAGACCATGTGAACACCATGGACGAACATAAAAGTAACATGAAACATACAGCGGCTCCAAAATGATTTTGTATGTAACTAAAGTGAAAGTCAATGCATTAGATAAAATACTTTTAACGATAGGAACGTTTGTGCAATCTAACATTGGTTTGAATTATAAATGGACGAACGTGGAACATGTTCTTGGTTATTGTGGGTATACTGCTTGGACACCTGTGCAAAGTTGAAAAGAACTGACTTAAAGGAGCAATGTGGAGATTTTTAGCGGCATCTAGCGGTGAGGTTGCAAATTGCAACCAATGGCTCACTCCTCCCTCCATTTCGAAGCACTACGGTGGCTGACACAGAACTAAGATGTCGTCACGTTTTCGCTTATTTGCCAAAGGAGATAACATTTACGAAACACGCTCTGTAGAGCAGTTTGTCCGTTTAGGGCTACTGTAGAAACAACATGGCGAATTCCATGCAAGAGGACCTGCGTTGTATGTAGAGAGAAATAGCTCATTCTAAGGTCATAAAAACATAACACTTCATTATGTAGCATCTTTATACACCTCTGAAGACATAGTTATGTACAGTATATTATGTTGCATTTCTGTCAATAGATCATCCAAAAAACTACACACTAGAGCTTTCTCATATCCACCAGTTGGTTAAAAGTAATCAGAAAAATGGCAAATAAATAAATGTATAAAATAGTTACAGTACCATTTCAGACAACCACACAACAATGCAATTTAAAAATGTGTCATTCTACATTCTTAATAAGTACTATGGTATATTCTATTCATTATAATTCTACATATCAAAATACCATAGTATTACCACCGGAGACATCACTGAAGAACAAAGTGAGCGTAATAATTTGAACAAATGTACACCCACATCCTAATAACACCAAAGTAAAGCAGATACAGCATTTACTCAGAATGCTCAAATTTTCTGAACGCAGCTTTAGTTGGAGTCCATTTGTAGAACTAATGATACTGACACTCAGCAACCTGCCCATCGCACTCCTCGCATATTACAGTGACCGAAATAATGAGAAAATAAGGTCCCCGGTCATTGCTAATGCACAAACACTGACCTCCACCGCAGTGCCGGAGATGGAGCGGAGAGAATGAAGACGACAAACTCAGTGACCTTCCGTGTTACACTTACAGGAAAGTACCTGATTGGTTTTAGAGAAGACCACCTTTCAGAAGTTTCACTATAACTGTAGACTGAAAACACTTGGTTTTCAGATGATTTGGATCATCTCACTTTGTTTGACTCGAGCAAATAAAGTTAACTCCTTGACACCTGGACCTTCTTTGTCTGAGAGATTTTTTGAACTACAAGATCGTTATTTTCACCACAGAGACTAGAAACGCAAGCTGATTTTTTGCGTATAACATTTGAAGTTTAACATCACATCATGTGGGCATCACCTGTATTCGCTGTCCGGCAGCAGATCTCTGATAACGTAACAGGTTGAGTTTCTGACGGTGATGAGGTTGTCTTCAATGGAGATGTTGTAGGAAATGATGTCGGCACCGTTACAGCACGGCTCATCCCAGGTGAGTGCCAGACAGGTGGAGGGGAAGAAGGACTCTCTGTCGGCTGTGGATGGAGGGTGGTCCGGAAGACGAACTCCAGATACTACATCAGGTACCGCTGCAGGGGTTCGACAGGTCACAAGCTCAGTGTAGGGGCCCGCCCCTGCATGATTCACTGCCTGCCAATCAGATAGAAGTAGAGTCAATATAAGCACATAGAATAAGCTAACAAAAGTGTGAGGGTCACTGTGCCGCAAAAGTGACTCACATTTCCTTGAATTTTTCTATTTTTTGTTTTATTTAAACATTTCTATTATGGGTATATCTTGTTTGGATCAACTGTCAAGAGGTATTTGACAAAATGGAAAATAATAATTCTTTCGCATTTACATAACGTACATTTTAAAATATACTTAGCACATATAATAATCAGACATCATGGATAAGATTTTCTCAGATTGTTCTTAATATTAAAGCAGAATGCATCTCAATACTTGCATCTCAAAATTAAACACGTTTTCGAAGATGATGCATTTCAAAATACAACCGTTTCTTTTGGACAGTATCGTGTTGCACCTATGTTTCATCGAAGAAAAGGCCTTCTAGTAAATACAAATAAAATAAATAACATTCAAAATCAACATTGTGTGAATAAAATAATAAACAGTTTTGGCGTTGCTCTTATCTTGCCATTTTTTTCCGTGCTGATATTGTTCCGTCCCTGACCTTTCCCTGAATGAAACCAGTAAGTTTCTCATGTCAAAGAAGGCGGAGCATCAGAGCACACCTACCTATTACGCAATGGCCATGAACCAATGGCAGCCTGCAGGTGTTTACTGGCCAACGCGAACTTTCCCGGAGAGTTCTGTTTGGTTTGCAGCGCCGAACAAGTGAAACGAATTGTCGATGGGATCAGAATTTGTTCGAAATCATGTCACAGGCGGTCGTTTTTCGATTTCGAATGTAGTATGCCCGGGCCCTTTAAAATGAATTATAGACCATTTTGCAAGATGTAAACAATACTGGTCCAGAAGTAGGGATGTGAGGATTCACCGTGAGCCGGTTGAAAATCGATTATAATATGTGACGATTCAAGTCGGTTGAGACGTTATAAAAACCGCAGTACATGTTTTGAACCGCAGGGGCCGCTGTTTTTCTGCAAACTTGGTACACGTGGATATGCTGATATTTCTTAAAAAAGTAAAAGTTAGGAAAAGCACAGACAAAGTCTTAGTTTATTTATATTAAAGAGACTTTTGTATTATTCATTTTTTATTCGATTTGGAATTTGTTTTAAAACTGCAATATAGTTTTGTTATTTGACATAAAATATATTTTTATTTTACAAAGAATTGTGCAGCATTAGAGAAATAATAAAAGTGCAGTTGTTCATTTAAAATTTTCCTCAACTCATTCTGTAAAAAAATCGTGATTAAATCGCAACGTGAGATCAGAATCGTGAATCGCATCGCATCGCGAGCTGAGTGAATCGTTACATCCCTATCCAGAAGCACTTCCTGTTTTAGTTTTTTTCCCCTAATTTCACATACACAGCTGTGGAAAAAAACAGACTAGTTTTTCTGAATTTACTACTTTCCTACATACCAAATAAAATTATTTTTTATTTGCACAATCACTATGATTTCAATCTTTGACATGGCCTTACTCAGTCAATATGAAAGATATCAAGATTATATTTTACATTATGTACAAAAAAAATGACTAGCTGGGTTTTCAGACTGGGTCACATAGACAGTAGGGGCCAAAAGTGATGTCCAGATGGCTGTATACTTTTAGCTTTTAATGATGCAAATGATCCCTCAGGTTTGATTAAATGATCAAGATATGTTGTAAGCTATTACGTACGACATGGACAAAGCACTAAACTTTTAAGATATTAAAACAACAATTATTTGTCAAATAGGTTGTGTTTATTCAAATATGCATTGAAAATGACCTGTTATTAATATTTAGCTGATCCTCTATTGCAGTATTTTATAGACATTCTCCAGGGCCTTGACTCGATACATTTTACACACGTGTTGTGTGTTATTTTTTAGCAAAGCTTTTTTTAAATCTTCTCAAAGCTCAGCTTCAGTTTACACTTCAAGCACAACTACGCAACACGCACCGAGATACCTTAAACAACATCTAATAATATAATATAATAACGAAGACGTCAATATTTATTTAAAGTCCTCACTTAGAAAGTGTCATGTGATTAAATCATGAAGTACCTGCAGTCGGCAGCAGTATTCTGTCGATGCCTCCAGGTTGGAGATCTGGAAGTTGGTTTCCGTTCCAATGAAGAGCAGCTCAAGAGATTCAGAATCACATCCCCAGTCCAGCCGGTACTCAGAAATGTCTATCCCAGAACTCTCTTTGCTCTAGGAAAGGGAAATTAGAGCAGGTGTTACACTCCAGACACTAACCAAACACATGTTCACCAGCCATACATGACTAATTATGTGTTAGACACGGTTTCATTAGGAAAAGCATGTGAAGCCAGCACTTGCAACACTGAACGAATAACAACCTTTTAAGACACCAAACAGAATGTTAATACAAATACCTTTTTAGTTTTTGACATTCAGGAGACACAACCAGGATTACAAACCAATTCCATTATCAATGTGAACAAAAACTAGGACTCCCTTTGCTCTAAAAAGACGTTTTTACAAAGACAAAAAAAAAACGATTTTCCTCCAAAAAATCCTATAATTGCTATAGAAAAGGGTCGCGCGGACTCAAAAAATGGGCTTTTAGTGGAGCAATCTTCATCTTTCTGGTTGAATGATGAAGATAATTCGATGGTGCTCTCAATGCATGTCGGATAAAGTTTCCCTGCCTGCTTTTAGTCTATTCTTGTAATTCAAAACATTTTACTTTTTACAACGGATTACTCTCTCCTTGTGAAAAAGCATCATTTGGACAATTTTTAAAAATGACAGTATTATCCGCCATTCATCTACCCGTCTGTAGTAGGAATGCCAACCCAACTCACCTCCCAGGTCACGACAGCACAGGAATGTGATGTCACGTTGATTTTAGGGGGGCTGCATTGGCCTGGGGGACCAGCTGCAGTGCTTATTTCCACAGATTCAGAGTAGGGTCCAAACTGGAAAAGAGAAAGATATTGGCTTTGAGGGTTTGAGTAATGGATGCACTGGGTTTTGCCATAAGGAGGGAATCTGTTATTTCTGTGGCAGGTAAAGCCTCATACTGTGTTTGGCATCCATTCATCTCCTGTGACAGCTGAATTAGATTTTTAATATCTTTACTGAAGCAAAGGGAAGATCTCTTTACTGCCCCTGAGGAGATGTCGAGGGTTTGTTGTGTTACGTAAGGTTTGTGTGACATACTGTATCAATGGGAGAGCTGTATTTTTACCTCGATGAGTCAGAATGGAGCTCATTTGTTTCTGACTGAATGTTTATTCAAACAAATTAGAAAAAAATAAAAATAATCTTACCAAGCTGAAAAATATATATCGAAAGACCTGCCAAAATATTGTTTGTTGTTCAATTACAGTTAAAATTAAAAGTGAAGTAATTATTTTTAATGTATTGTTCAATAATACTTTACCATACAGTATACATTTCTCAATTGTAAATAATAAATGGTTAGTTAAAATAAATGTAAAACATAAAATATAAAAAAAAATTAAAACATTGGCATTTGAAACAAACACAGCACTTTGGGATACACTGGGGTTGCATTATAGATATGTTCTATAAATAAGCAAAAACTGAAATAAAACATAACTTAAGTGTTTAAACCAGGAGCCAAAATGTACTTCATGCTGTACATGCCAACGGTGGTTGAACTGAGAAAAACTACTAGCCTATATATTTCTTCTCATTTTTTATGACCGGCTGAAACAGAAACGGTGTTTTTGTGAATTTTCATTTAAATCTTTAGAAATTTCAGTCAAAATACTGAGATTTATTTAAAATGATATTCAACATGGAAAACTTTTTACTTTTTTTAATTAAATTTTTTATCATTAAAATCATTTATTTATTATGTAACTTCTAATAGTAGCAGCTGACCAGCATTTCCATTTGCATTTGGTACTCTGGACAACTTAAGCTCTCATCTGCGAATGAAAAACATTTCTTAATTAAATACTGTGTTGTCAATGTTGACAAGCTCTTTTCAATACTTTTTATTAGTTCAACGTTTGTAAAACCCACAGACAAACATTTTTGCATCTTTATATAGATAGGACAGCGGAGAGTGAGACACGAAATTATGGGACTCGAACTCGGGTCGCCCGAAGTGCTGCATGCACAACATATTGGCACACAGTCCACTGGACCACTGGCGCCGACACCGACAGTCAAACATGAAGAGTGACCAATAGTAATGCTATTTGGAAAAAATGTAAATCACTGCGATATGAGGCTTCAGTCCAATATCCCATCTTTCATTAAAAACTAGATTATGCATGTAGTGTGACCTACCCCGGCATTATTGGCTGCACGAACTTGGAACCTGTAGGTGGTGCCAGGAAGCAAATTACCCACAGTGCACTCTGTTTCACATCCATGGTACACGTCCACTGGCTCTGAGCCCTCCTCCATTGCACACATCTCCAAGCTAAACTCAACACCTTCACGCTCTTCCCCACGCACAGAACCATCTGGAGGAAAGAAGGGGGTGTTGAATGAGAAAAGATTCATTTTTAAAATCCAAGCCAATACACAAAGCATTACATCACACACTGGTGTGTAATATTACATCATTTTGATGACCTCAAAGTGCCAACCTCTCAAACCTTAAAGGGTCTCAACTCTCCATACAGCCGTAAGCTTCACTAGCTACGGAAAGTAATCGGATCAATTGCAGTGATGGAGAACATGCGGTGAAGATCACGTCTGCTGAGAGTCAGTGTGGACGGCCGAATTCAGCACTGCTATTTCACAGTTATTTATAGGTTATATATAGACGGTATTCTGTCTCTTTAGAGCGCCCACCT
Source organism: Triplophysa rosa (assembly GCF_024868665.1). Lineage (NCBI taxonomy): Eukaryota > Metazoa > Chordata > Actinopteri > Cypriniformes > Nemacheilidae > Triplophysa > Triplophysa rosa. Next base: position 16,700,947 of record NC_079912.1, on the reverse strand, counting down.
TCACTCAAAAACAGTGGGTCAGTACTATAATCGTTGACAAACAACTGCATACGCTCACTTCTACTCTTATACAGACTAATAATGGTGATGTAAATTGTAAATGCAACACTTTCAGCTGGTTCATGTGCTTTGGGGAAAGTTCTGTATCTTTAAGATCCTTGCACTTTTCAGAAAACATAATATAACATTAATCGCTTATGCACAAGAGAAACGAGAGGAGAAAGACACTGTATAAAAAACAAACTTACCCCATTGCAAATTAAGCTCCTTGTGTTTAACGTTACCCACAATTCTTGGGGGCTGACATTGGCCAGGGGGTGGGTTCAGAGTGCACACGGTCAAGCTATCAGAGCACTGCAAAACCAACACAATAAATGATCAAAACATATGCCAGTCCTAATAAGAGTTCATAGACGGTTTCAGCGGCAACAACAAACAAAAGTTACGCGGCTTCCGATAGACCTCCGATAGACCTCCGCGAATAATCAATAACCGTTGAGTAGTTTTAATTTCATTTAATACAATTAATATAGAATAGAATATTCATATAAATTAATATTAATATATATTAAATATAAAATCGTTATATTATACAACCAAACCAGTTGCGGCATTCCGATGAAACCATGTCAAATAAGAATTAATGATTTCCCACAATTCTTAGGTCATACCTCACTTTTCCCTCCCGCAGTGACGCAGCTGAGTCTTAGCGAGTAGCGTGTCGACGGTTTTAGATCTTTACACAAATGTTTCCTCTCTGCTCCTCTACAGAGAGTCGACCACTGCCTCTCTGCAACACACAAACACTCAAAATAATCACAAAATATATTTTCCTGGGTAAGTGTCACAAAACCTGTCAGGAACATGTCAGATTTCCTTTTTACTAATATTAACATTTTACATTTATATTATATGAATACATTTATTTGACCAATTAATTTTTATTTTCCCATTGATATGTACATTTTTTGCACTAATAATATAGCAATATTAATACTTCACCCTGCTAGTAATATAAATTTTATTATTATTATTATTATATGTAAAAAAGGTACAAATAACAATAAATATATATTGTAATAACCCTGTTTTAGGACTACCAAAATTATTTTGCATTTTGAAAGCATTAAGGCCCATAAAGCACTGGCCCATAAAAATATAGTGATTTAATTAAAAGTCACATTAAAAACTACAATATTAAATTAGTGAAATGTTGCGTTTGACCTTTCAAAATAATAGGAACGTTAAAAAAATATTTTGAGGGTCTAATATTGTAAAAATGTTCATTAAATTAGCCGTTATATGAAACACCCTAATACCTTCAGAATCCCCTTCTGACATCTCCAAGACGTACGTCAAATCCCCAGATCCACCGTCATCTTGTGGAGGTTCTGATTAAATAATTAAGTTGGTCAAGATTATATCCAACTAATACTAATAAATGGGTATTAAACACAATGATGTCCTGTCGATCCTGTGTTCCTACCCCATGTTACACAGAAGCTGTGATGTGTGACTGTGTTTACTGCAGGGTTCAGTGGGGATCCGGGTCTGTCAGGTGTCGTCTTGCACACGAGCAAAGAGCTCGGTGCACTCCTCCACTCGCCGCTACATGTGATGAGCTGTGGGGGGCACCAGACAGGAGCGAAATTCAGAAGATCACGCAAGGTGGAGGTCTTACAATGGCTATGTTTAAAATGGCATACAATACTACAATACGGATTCTGCAGGATGAGCAAAAAATCCTACAAAAATGTGCAAAGAGCACAGTGACGAACACCATATTAGATTTGAAAAAATAATTGTAAAAATGCTAAGGGTGGACATTTTCACACAAATTTGAATTCAAATGGAAAATGACTGCACTTCTATGATAAGTAAACTAAACATATGTGATGACCCGTTTCACTATTTTAAAAAAAATTGCAGGCATTTTACAGTATATACTGCACCACTTCCAGTAAACTAGTACACTAAAATGTTCAGACCAAACGCGAAAGAAGCGCGAGTGATTTACATGTTAAGTCAATGTAAAGACGCGATAGACCTACTTGCGGCGCGATTCGCGCGAATTGAGCGTTTCGGGCGTTTGACGCGTGATTCACGCGAGTTGAAAAATCTGAACTTTGGCGAAAATTCGCGGCGCGTTAACCAATCAGGAGTTTGCTCTAGTAGTGATGTGCAGCATCTGTGCACGAAGGCAGCCCAGAGAAACAGATACTGTAAGCAGCGCAACTGAAGTCTATTTGAATTATAAACAGAGAGCGTCTTTGCAATAACTAATCACATATTTAAAAACTACAATAGTCATTTCTCGCTAGAAATGCAATCAGAAGTTGATGAAAGTGAAAAAGAAACTTACATTTATACTAAACTATGCTCCAACGGGCGTTTCGGCCGCCATTTTATTTTTTCGAGCTTGCGTCTGTTGTGAATTTCACGCGCGAATGAAGCGAGTAAACTCAAAATGTTCAAGCGTCAAACTACGCGCGAATAGCGCGATTCATTCGCGCAAGTCGCGTTTGGTCTGAACACACTATAAAAGGTCGTAATAACCTCAGACGACATTAATGACAAGCGGATAAGATAAATGACGTATTAAGATTCAGAACACAGTTTTATTTAGCGATCGACAATCTGAGGCTGCATCTCAGCAGCGTCTTATTAAGTGACGTTTAAATCCTCTCTGAAATGAAACGGTCTTTCTCTCCTGATAATGCTAACCCACTGTTCTCTGTCTTCATGGAGATTAAACTAAAAGCCTTTAACACGCATCACCGTGGGAAATCGATTCACTTCTTCCAACAGCTGCAGGATTGGCAAACAGCTCCCGGTTAAAAAGGAGCTGACGGAGAAATTGAAGTTCATTCGATTAACAGTTAACACTAATGGCCTTATTAACAAAGAAGAAAGTGATGTAGTGAGTTGTAGAAATGTTTTTTCTAGATGATCATTCAAGCACCAATGTGCTTTCTGGTTGTGTGCACATGCATATTGTTGTATTTTTACAGGAAGTGATGCTTGAACGTAACGTAAACTTTGTGTAAATCTGTGATGGTGAACTCATCACTTACCCTGAATCTGTATTGTGCGTTTCTTCTTAGTGATTCCACTTTACGGGTCAGCTCCAAACCGCTGTACACGGCGTAAAACTCCAGTCCCTGACAAATCACATGAGCATTTAGTAAAGAACTGGGCCCGGTTGCATAAAGCACCTTAAGTTTTTCCCTTAAGTATGACACTTAAGGGGTGATTTTCCTTTACCAAAGACAATAGGAGAATAACTTAAGTAAAACTTAAGGTATACTTAAGGACACACTTAAGGGAAAATTACACTTAATGTGCTTTATGCAACCGGGCCCTGGACTATAGTCGCCAGTTACATCCTGTTTTACTACTACTTTTTTTCCTACTATGGTAGTCAATGGTGGACAAGATCTGTTTGGTTACAAGCATTCTTCCAAATATCTTTCTCCGTGTTCATCGGAACAAAGAAACGTATACAGATTTGGATCAACTCGAGGGTGAGTAAACGATGGCAGAATTGTTATTTTTGGGTGAACTGTCCCTTTAAGATGTAATGCAAATTGAATGAAATTGACTTCTAGCATTATTTCTATTTCAATAGACATTGTGATAATATTGTTATTGTGAATTATTTTGGCCATGATAACCAAGTAGTCTGATATCGTGACAGCCCTAGACCGTCCCTCCTCCATGACTGAATCTAAAAACAACTAGCTTGAGGACAAATTGCGTTCATTTAATCCGTCTCCACACAGCAGGAGTTAGTCAAGAACCCATTTACTCTGAAAACTGAGAGTAAGAGCCTATAACTAGCAATCGGAATGTATAATAAAAGCGCAGTTAAATTATGGGAATTTAGAAACCTTTGTGTCATCCTGCATCTCCAAGGTGTACGTGACCACCTCCTCAGGGCTGCAGCTGTTCGGTCGGGTCCACTCCAGCGTAACCCACGACGGACCAGCCAGCACCAGCAGCGGAGGAAGGGACGTCTGTGGGAGACTTCCTGTGGTGTAGAAAACCACTTCTGTGCTGAATCCACTGCGGAGACAATTAAATTAATTGCTAGCCATAAAACCAATCCATTTCTTATAAAGATTATACAGGAAGTGTGCGAGAGGCATTTTTACAATTATAAATTGTTTGGACTTCAGTCCCTCAGTGGATCAGTTCTAGAGGCTCGCAGTGAGCGGTGCAGGGTCGAATTTTCTCATTTACCGCGTCATTAAACACAGGGGCGCTTCAGGGCCAAAATTCTATGATGTACTACGTCAGCATAAGGCCAAGACGCAGGGGGTTACATTTGTGAGCTTTGTTTTATGATTTACTGCAAATGATTGATCAAAATACAAATTTTAACATATTCAATAAAAGCACCTAGAAGTATTGTGCTGGAACCACAATCACACAACGCATTATATTGTTTAGAAGTGTGCTGAATGATAATCACATTAAAGCGACAGTTCACCCAAAATTAAAAATTCTGTCATTTCTTACCCACAGATTGTTCCAAACCTGGATACATTTCGTTGTTCTGCTAAACACGAAAGAAGATATTTGGAAGAATGTCAGTAACCAAACAGATTTCACCCCCCATTGACTCCCATAGTATTTATTTTCCCTACTATGGTAGTAAATGGGGGATGAGATCTGTTTGGTTACTGACATTCTTCCAAATATCTTTCCCTGCGTTCATCAGAACAAAGAATTTTAAGTAAATAATGACAGAATTTTCATTTTTGGGTGAACTATCGCTTTAACATTCCATGTCATTTACAGTACATGGTACTCAAAGTACTTCAAAGAGCATCATGGGAGTATCCACGCTGTATGTATTATATATGCCTTATTATACATATTTATAACCGTGTCTATTGTTACACGTTGAGCAAAGGATCAAGGTAAACTTTGTGCACCTGCATTTTGTACTGGCACATAACTCAGATTCTAAAACATGTCCAAATGTGATTGTAATGTACACTGAAAGTAACATCTGCAAACAAATGCACAAACCTGCTGCCTATGTCATTTAGCGCTGCCACTCGAAACGTATAACCAACGGCAGGGCACAACCTCACGACTTTACAGTGTCGCTGGTGTCCAACGTAATACTCACGGAAAACGCTGTTCTTCTTCCCCTACAACATAAAACGATGCCGTCAGGAATGACAAATGAAAAAAACTGGAAAAACATCAAAAGCATAAAACACAGAGAGAATGGACATACGCTTGCTGTGCACCCTAGTCAGAACAGAAAGACTTTTAACATGAAACAGACAAACAGCTAAACTGTTGCTGGCTGCTGTGTTAATTGTCACAACAACAGCAGGAGCCAGAATTTAATTGAGTTAAAAGCAAAGTATTCTGAATGGCTTCTGTGGAGAGAAACTGTTGCCAACATCTTCTGGTGGTGCGTCTGATTTTTAATGAATTCGTATCGAGTCAGAAAAGCTTTGAAAAATGCTAACGTTAACGCAACGTACACAAACTAGTTAAAAGAATATTTACCCGTCCTCATAACTTTTCAACCCTGACCATTTTTTTTACTGCATGGAATACAAAAGATGAAACCATTCAGACTGCTAAGGTGACTCAAGTGAATAACAACTTAAAAAAATCTGCCACATTTATTCACCCCCACATCGTTTAAAATCTGTATCTGACTCTGACTTCTGTAAACCACAATAGAAGATATTCTGAGAAACGTCTCGGAGGTTTTGTGTCCATACAATGGAAGTCAATGGGTGCCAGTGTTGTTTGGTTACCAACATTCTTTAATATATCGTTTGTGTTCATACAGGTTTGGAATGACATGAGGGCCGGCAAATAAAAACATTTTTTATTTTGGGGTGATATACACCTTTAAATTGGAATGGCTTCAGAAGGCTTATGTCTCTATATTGAAATACTGTATGCACCACTTTTGATGGCACCATTCCTCTTTTATTTTTATTGTTCTAAAATATTAATGATTTTTTTTGGAATGCAAAATATAATCTTAATGGTTTGGAACAACATAAGGGTAATTATGAAACAACATTTTTGAATGAAGTAGTCCTTTAAAACTAAGCTGCAGCCACCAGAGAACCAACGTTTCATGTACTGAGGAAGACAAACAACATCAAAGCCACAGCACATATTGTCCCAATCCAGCAGATAAAAGAACAGGGAAGAGATGAATTCGGCATCTGACTGCTTGTTTGTGAGGTGCCACGAAGGACAAATCCTCAGCAAAGAAGATAAAACACACGAGCTTCATTCAAAAACCTTGTGGGGTGAATCATGGCTTTCAATCGGCAATTAAACATGTTGTGTAAACATAGTATACACGGTAAGACCTTGGTCTTTAGTCTGTAAGTGAAAGGAACAACAGCAAGGAACGGCAATGATGAATGTTAATGTACAGAGGTCCAAAGAGAAAGAAATAAGGGTCATTCGTGAAAGATGAGAGAGAGGAAGGAGGAAGAAATGTAGTGCAAAATTCATGGGTTAATGGGCAGACAGTAAAGGTCACACACGTGATACAAGGAGAAGAACGTGAACAGGTTTCACATACCTCATCCCATTCTAGAATATAATTTGTGATTTTCGAGCCATTGTCTGCAGGGGGCTGAAATGAAATATGTAAACATTAAAACACAAATGGAATTTGGAAATAACATTGTGTTACTTAGTATAACAAGACTCTTAAAGGGATAGTTTACCCAAAATTTAAATTCTGTAATCATTTACTCACCCTCATGTCATCTTAAACCTGCATGACTTTCTTTCTTCTGCAAAACACAAAAGAAGATTTTTTTGAAGAATGTTGGTAACCAAAAAACGTTGGTCCCCATTGACTTCCATTGTGTGAACATAAACCCAATGCAAGTCAATGGGGACCAACAGTTTTCTCTGATCAACATTTGTCAAAATATCTTCTCGTGTTCTGCAGAAAAAAAGAAAGTCATACAGGTTTGAAATGTCAAGAGAGTAAGTAAATTCTGTCATCATTTGCTCACCCTCGTGTCATTTCAAACCTGTATAAATTACTTTGTTCTGATGAACACAGATATTTGGAAGAATGTTTGCAATTTTCAATTCTGTGACATCGTTGACTGCCACAGTAGGAAAAATTAAATGGTAGTCAAAGGTGCCCCAGAACTGTTTGTGCTCCTAAATTCTTCAAAATATCTCACTTTGTGTTCAACAGAACAAAAAAAATACAATATTTGTTTCCTACTATGGTAGTGGATGATGTCACAGAACTGAAAATTGCTAACATTCTTACAAATATCTTTCTTTGTGTTTAACAGAACAAAGAAATTTATATAGGTTTGAAATGACATGAGAGTGAGCAAATGATGACAGAATTTAAATTTTTGAGTGAACTATCCCTTTAAGGAAAATTATGCAAGCAAGTGATTTTACTACATTTAAGGCATATTTCTTGGAATTTTCAACAAATACATTTAGTATAAAAATAACAAACAAGTCTACCACCTGAAAAGTCATACATTAGTCTAAATGTAGGCTGTTTACGGTCATCGAGCAACTAAAATGAATGTGCAATCACATATTTTTAAAAGTATATCCATGTACGATATTACAACGGTTGTCAACTTGCGGTCACAGGTCAGCGGGGAAATACATGCTAAATAGGTTTATAAAAAATAAATAATGTGCATAGGTAGGTTTAGTGATGTGCTGACTGAGCATAGGACATTGTTGGTTACTATGGTTCGATAAACAATTCTGGTAATATTTTGGGTCGGCACTTCATGTCTGATACAGTAAATGGTTACTGTTATGTTGGTCTCCAGCAGCACAGACACCTTTTTTAATATCTACCGGACGTACCTTCCACTGAAATGTGAGGGAGCTTTTAGTGCGATGGGACAGTCTGGGGGGTAGAGGCGTATCAGGGGGTCCACTATGGGTAGTGAAGGCCCTCACATCCGAACAGGGGCTTCTCCCGGAGTTACTCAAAGCACATACTCTGTAATACACACAATGAATAATGAGTATTTTCAAACCAAGTCAGTAAATGAATTACTTACTGAAACTATCTTCGAAACCCCAATCAGATATGACACATACAGTATCAGTTAAGCATTCCATTGTACATCTCTTTGTACATGTCCCTTTTTAAAGGAGCATATCTTTTACCTGACATGATAGTCTGTGGCTGGTCTGAGGTCACTAAGGGTGTACTGGAGCTCCTCACCGCTGAAATGTAAGATATAGACAGTAAGAATGTGTTTGTGGGGGTGAAGGGGTCAAGCATTCTATCAGATCTGCCTTAGCTTTTAGTGTACTATTTATAACAGCCAGCATGCTTCGCTCTAGTCATATAGAGCAGTGGTTCTCAAACTGGGGGCCGGGGAGGCCCAAGATGGATCCAGGGGGGCCACAGATTTTGTGGCATTATATGAAATATAGACATTTATCGTCATTTTTATGTAATCAAACATAAAAAAAGACCACCAACCAAAAGTATTGATGTTCCAGCATTGTATAACAGAATTTTTTTTTTTTTATTACAATTCTAAGTTTAAGATTATACGTTTTTATAAGGGGGGGCTGCAAAGCGATGCACTCTACACCAGGGGGTCCGTACAATGGAAAAGTTTGAGAACCACTGACATAGAGTCATATAGATGTAGTTCAACGAATGATCTGAAATTGATCAATTGTTTTTCTCAAGTTTATTCATCTACACTACACATCATGTACACAAGGGTCCTTACCTGTACACAACCTTGTATTTTCCATCCCTTCCCTTATCTGTGAGCTGTAGTTCATAGTTACAGGTGGGAGGGGCCCCGTCTCCCTGCCAGCCCCGCCCAGAAGAGCCTGGCAGGAAAACCGAAGTCCAAGACACAAGTGCAGAGCGAGACTGGACCTTAGACACCTGTGGGGACAAAATGAAGAACTATTTACTTTAGAGTGCAATAAAATTCTTTTAGTTTTAAAGAACTAATTTCACAGGAGCTTTTTTGGCATGTGAAAGCAAATTCTTATTACTGTAATGCATCCAGATGATTTTTGATTCGTCTCTTAATACCAAGCGGTTCATCTCTTAATACAATACTTTAAATATATGTTGAATTTAGGCAACAAAAAACCTACATGACAAATAAATATTTTAAATGTGAACAAATTATAAACTTTTTCATAATAATTCATTTAGAAATAAGAATCCATCAATGTAATGTCACAGTGCACATATCCATATTTCTATCTATTTTTTTTTATGCATAACATGACTAAGACATGATCTAGATTTTGCTATATTTACCACACAGAAAAAACACCACAAGAGAAATAAGTCATCATGTTTGGTGGCTGAGAGGTTACTTTTCTGCTTTGTTTTGCATAATCAAAAAGTCTACCAAAAATGGTGAGTCTAAAATAAGGTTGAAAACATGTGAAAGCAGACTGTGAATCATGTCTGATGTCTGGTACATCAATAAACAGAGGTCGCTGTAAATAACTGCTTAATTCGGGTGTCAAGCTTGCTGCAGGCTCTTCTTCAATGAATGAAGCATCAGCTGACGTTCACCACAACTGAGAGACTGACTCCTTATTCAAGAGAAAAAAACATCAGCCTCTAAAGAGGATTCAGCCTTGGGGAACCAGACAACTCATCTGCTATGTTTCATTGTACTGAGAAGGGCTGTCTGTACCATCATTTTAGCAGAGAAAGAAAAAGCTGGTATCTTCTCAAAGGCTCGGTGCAAGCATAAAACTGCATCAGCACAACTCCAAAGAAATGATCATGGGAAAATGCCTTATTATTAGATTGCTGTTGTTGTTAGAGTCGCTGTAGGGAAACCAGAAATTGTGCGACTGTATTTTTGTTTCCAGATGGGTGAAAGAACAAACAGAACCACTGATATCTAAAAAATGTGATAGTTCTTGTTACCCTGTTAGGTAACACATATATGGTTAAAATGTAGTACTGTACATTTATAAGCAATTGACAATTCGATTTGGAGATTTACATTTATTTTAACCCATGCATTTACTGGGAATCGAACTAATGACCCTGCCTGGAGACCTTTAAAAAAGCATAAACGTCATTGCATTATGTAACAAAACATCAACCCTGGTGGCATCTGCAAAGAACCTTGCTTATTTGAGAATACATACCTGTACATCTTACAGCCTTGGCTTTATCCTCACTTTCATAAACAAGGACTACAAAATCAGGCAGCACTGAGATAAAAAACATATGTTTTGACCCATCAATGAATCATTGAACCATTTAGGACAACTGTTAATACCTGCTGCCCCCTAGTGAAAGGAAATGGAACTGTTTAATTCAGACCAGATATTTATATGTTCAAAAGACTAAAAGAGTTCCCTGTAAATAGAGCATATCGCTGCTGTCCATATGAAACCTTGTATCTCCATATTTTGTGATTTTTATATTTTGCCATAAATCACTATTATTAGTCATCCTTTAGGTTTGTCACTGGGCTTTGCAAATATCTAACCAATAAAAAGTACTAAAACTGCTTGTGACAACACAGAATGTAATCATTTAAAAAGCACAGTGTTTTTTTGTCATTTAAAGGCGGGGTGTCCGATTTCTCTTAGCCGTTGTTGATGCTCAAATCACCAAAGCAAACACACCCCTACCCCCATCTTTCGCTTTCGTCAGCGTTCGGCTCGGCTAATGTCCGTCCTGTGCACTGTGCACCTTACTGCTGATTGGCTACAATGTTGTTTTGGTACTCGGCCCACCTCAGTTGTCTAAAGCGCAATTCGGAAATCGGTTACCCCGCCTTTAATGAAAAACAGTGAATTTGGACATATGAGGTTTCAGAAAGACAGCCACGATATATTGACAACATTTGCTGATCCTCTCGTGTTGTTATTTTTTTTCAAATCTCCTTAAATTCGGGTTTTCCGTTTATATTCCGAACACACAAATGCAACATGCATAAAATATTTTTATTGCATTGTAATGCATTCAATTGCCCAAAGTTGGAAAACATTTTTGGCCATAAGGTTAAAGATTAGTCAAGAGCAATAGTCATGTTTTATTGCAAGCACCTGCTATAAAACATTCAGAGTGAAGCAATAACCCTCCAGGGGTAAAAAGTCCTAACCTAACCGGCAAAACCATGAAATTACATTTATTTTAAACTGTGAACTGTCTCCAGAAGAAAAGATTTGGGGGCAAAGATGTTTTCAGTCACCCACCTGGGGCTTTTCCATTCCTGATGGCACAGCCTGAACTCGCCTCGCGTCCACATCGTGATCTACAAAGAGAAGTTGATATCAATAAATTTGAACCACATCTGTCCAAGTCAGTCATAAATCAGTATGCGTGTGTCTGCAACATCTCTACGCTGGTTTGGAAGGGTCTGAAAGGGGAAAGACACAATTCCAATAACAGCAAACAGCGGCAGGAGAGAAGATAAAGATCTGAGGACTTGGAGACATCCTGATGGAGTGGTTGCAGCGAGCCAGCGGCGAGTAGGAAAGTGGCTGTCAAGGAGAGAGGTTCATAGGTCTGGTTCTTACGGGGGGCTCGAGGGGCCCCTGCAATGAGTCATCTTTGTGATGAAGTCATGGCAACATGACCCCACACTGACCTGTATGGTTTTCCCTAATGAAGATGGTGGATGGGATAAAGGATGTTTTCAGTGCATTCTTTTTTTTTTTAATTCAGGCCGGAAAAAATGTGTGGAAAATCCTAGCTTCCACTCCATGTATGGAATGAAAATCAAACATGATGGGTCAAACGTGGTCTTGACTGGATTACTCACAAGATTCCACGTAGCAATGCGTCACGATGGTGCTGGAGACAGCATTAGGGACTGAATAACTAGCTGGTATAACGTTTTAGTAAGAGCTACTTTTTTCTAATGTGATATAGTGTTGTTTTTTGTAATATCTTTTCAGCGGCAACAACATAAACAAACGTTATGTGGCCCAAACTTGACTTCAGGTAGACCTCCGCAAAGAAACAATAACTGTTGAGTAGTTTTCATTTAATTTAATGCAATTTATATACTATATAATATTAATATAACTTAATATTAATATAAACTAAAGGTAAAATAAATTGTTATATTACTAGCCACTGGTTAAGACCGATAACCAAACACAGACGTGTGTTCCAGGCGCGTGTGTTTCGATAAAACCGTCTACAGTATTATGCACGCAAGTTTATAGTTGAACACTATAAATTGTTTTAATTTACATTGTTTCAATAAAAGGATTCCTTCCCCAAAACTGCCATTGACATTAATTTACAAAAATTAAAACATTGAATTAAATGCTGCCCTTGAACACAATGTTTATCTTACAACTTTTGCATAATATATATTATGATGCAGTCATGACATTTTTGTATGCTAACCTGGATGTTAGCATCACACGATTTCCTTCGACAAAAGACATTATTGCTAAAAATATTTTTTGTACTTTTATACATTTTAAAGCCTTAACACAACCGTCAGAAATAAAAAAACACCCAACATCCAACAACCCTTTTAAACTTCTTTTAAACCATCCACTTTTTTTGTGAATTGTGCCCATGTTGCATTTTTTTTTTCCGACTTTTAGCTAACGTTTGTAGTCTCATGTAGCAACTTGTTAGCAACTGCTTAAAAAACACGTATGAGGTATATGCTGTAAAACTGAATATGAAAATATCTTGATCTTGTGTTAGTCACGGGGCCTTTTTAGGCATTTAAACAAAACAAAACAAAAACATACAAAAATGGAAGGGAATGATGAATGAGTGAAACGGCCGTGCTGAAACGCTAACTTGTTTCTAGTTTTTGTTCGACAAAACTGCTCTGTAGATTTGTGCATTGCCAGCATTTTTGGTAAATAAATCTCTTCAAATCACTATATTTTTTCCACTTTGTTTGCTACAAACACCAAAAAATATAGTTGCTTGTAGTGTAGCTCACAAACTTTCAAGATAGTTAGATAATACGTAAAATACTTCCAAATAGATGTGGCTTTTTCCTACAGTGCAAAGAATTCAAGGAGATCTTCTGACGTTGTGTTTGTCTCTCACAATGACAGACTTTGACCATCTTTCAATAACATGGGCTCATCTCGGTTCTCAGTTTAATTTGTTGTGCTTTTTTTCCTTAACACGGACCAGCCTTGTCCTGTCGCTTCAGACAGGAAGTGATCTGCGTCTCATTACGGGCTGTGGTTTTGCCACAGACTACAGACACACACGCATACACCCTCCCTCTATTCCACACAGACGAGGCATGGGAACCGACGGTCCAAAGAACAAAGACCAGGGGAAGATAAGACATTAAAGAACAAAGAGGAAAACTGCTAGACAGAATTAGCGCTTTTCAAAGGAATGATGAAAGAAAAGGAAATGCTGATATGGAGAATGTGGAATCTACCACCATCTGACGCAACATGTGCTTCACATTCATCTGATGTACTGCTGACCCCAGAACAAGCCTACATACTACATACTTGACTTTTAAAACTAGTATGCTAAAACAAGGAAGTAAAGATAAAAAGAGACTTTAACTGCTTATAAGAGAGATGTAAAGTTTGTATATGCTCATTTTAGAAAATTTAGAAGGTACAGGTATGCATAAAGAAAACTGGCATACTGTTCACAGTATGCATACTGCCCCCCAGCAAAAACAATGAGAGTAGTATGGTAGCTCACGATCCCACAGGGCCTTCATTCATGATTCACAAGCAGAGTTTGTCTGTGTAATGCAAACATAAAACCACTTAAGTAAACATCACAATTTCAACCCGAGCAATTCACAAAACTGATTCATGAACAATTTACACAGAAGTTTGTTCTGCTCGAGATTCATAAATGTTTCATTCAAGAGAACCACTTCGTTTGGCCACTAGTGGGCGCTCTTTTATATCCCTGCTTGCATACTGTTATCCAATGATTGCGTCACACACTGAAGAGTAAATGCTGACGCTGATATAAGAGTTCAAAAACAAAAGCTTATGAAATCTGAGGGCTTTAAACTCAACAGATGTGGACAGGATTGTCTCCTCATCTAGAAGACCCGAGTCAGCAACTTGGCTTTTATTTGAGTCAGGCTGACACTGTAAATAGTCATTGCCGTGAGCCAGCATAAAACACCAGAGACTGACGATATTCCTTAAAGAGACAGTTCACCCAAAAATGATTTCATTTCAAATGGCTTTTTTCTAAGATCTTTTTAAGAATGTTTGTAACCAAACAACACCAGCCCCCCCATCGACTTCCATTGTTTATAGAAAACCTCTGTTGTGTTCCTCAGAAGAAATTGTCATATGCAGGTTTAACTTCTGAATGAAATGAGGGTGAATAAACAATGACAGAATTGTTATTTTTGGGGAAACTATCCCTTTAAGATTTCTACAGGACTACGCTGACTTCACTGGTGCTCGGTGAATATAGATTTGGGCTTCTGGGGTATTTGAAGGCGCTCAGCATCTGCACTAATTAAAGGGAAACTGTCTCTACCACCACTGAATGCAAAACAAAGAACAGAGGATGATGGGACTCAAGCCTGTGTTTTAGACAAGAGGTCTGGTATAGCCAAATGGTTCAAATATCTACATCTGAAGCCCGCAAAATGATCCACGTGCTATTGCCATCGTACATCTGTCACCAAATTCAGAGCATTTGAGCAACATCTCACCTTGTTGCTCCACATCTATTTGTTTGGGGCTTCCTCTGGCTCTCCGATCTACCCGTTTGCTGCCAGGGCTTCCTCCACCTCCTCCTCCTCCGGGGCTGGTGTGGTTCTTGCCGTAGCCGTTTGCAGTGGTGGTGCAGGGGGTGGTGCAGGGGGTGGTGGTCTTGTAGCTGCTGGATAGCGGACTGGTCACCTGATTCAGTCCCGCACGCTCCGCTGGCTGTTTCAGCTTCTTGGGTGGAGGTTTACAGTACTCCTCATGACCCATGAAAGTGGAAACGTTGTACAAAGGGATGATCTCTGCGATAAGATGTAGATGTTTTTACGGTAAGCAAATCATGAAGAAATTACCACGGAGGAGCTGCTTCACCTTCACGTCCAGTGTCATTACAGCAACAAGTGAATTTATTGGGTAATCAGATTTCCTGAAAGCAGTCTGGGGATGGGCAATTAGGGTTGCCAGGTCTGCATTAAAAAAAACTCACTGACTGATTCGAAATTATATTTTATGTACAAATATTTGACTACGCAGTTTTTAACTCATTCGCATTACAAATAGTAAACATACATTATTTTGTGCCTAAATTCACTAAATGTTGTCTCGCAGTGGTAACGTGTGTGACCTCTGTTCTCTTTATATGACATCATGGGTCATTTTGATAGGGTAAAAAGGTAAAAAGTCATTTAAATGAAAATTGTATGCTTGTGTATATTTTATAAATATTTGATAAATATTATACATGTAAAATAAATATATAATTTGTGGATTTTTTGTGCAAACTTGGCAACTTATTACAACGCACATGTTGCCAGTACGTTTCTACTTCATCGCATGTATGTCGTACGTTTCTACTTTAGCTCCACCCACAGTGATCCAGAATCCCTGCCCACAAACTGCATATTAAACATCAAATATGTTCTGATTTGCTGTTAATTTGTCACTTCAAGCTGAATTTGCCATTTATTATTCTGAGCTCACCTTCAGGGTAGATGGGTGGCAGTCGATGCTGATAGAACTGATGGGGAGGCACGTCCCCGGGACTGACAGGGGGGTAATACGACGTGTGCGAGGCTGGTATAAAATGAGGGTGCGTAAGGTACGGCGGGTGTATGTGGTGGCTCGGGGACAGAGCCGGCGAGTAACTGGGTTGGTAACATTCAGAGTGGGGAGTGACCACGACCCTCCGCACACCTGTGTTGTCCTCTAAAACCTGTAGACACAAAGAGACAAACAAAATGCTCACAAACAACCAAATGCAGACAAACAACACGTCAAAGTACGTCAGTCCAAACAATCTCCTTGACGTCACGCTCTAGAGCCCTGCCCGACGAGTAATACAGCTTATTTCCGGAGCATGCCAACAACTATTAAGCCAACTATTGACAGCAAATACCATTTTAAACAATGGCCTGGAATGCAAAGTAAACACGGCCTTGTAATGGAACTGGCATCAAATGGATTTCACTGAATGAAGGATACGACGATCGCCCGGTATATTGTACTGTGGTTCACATGGGAGAAATCATGAAAACATGGAGTGTACTGACCCCGGGTTTATGCAGGGTCAAAGGGCTAGGTCAGTGACACCTGACTGAAAAACCGCTCAGCTGGGGCCTGAGACCTGTTTGGGTTTGAAGGGATCTCTGGGAAAACCGTTCCAGGTTCACCCATTGAGCTATCAAAACACATTTTATTTTTTTGCACCCGTAAAGTCTTCCTGGGAAGTTGCTACTTGCATGGCATTGTATGGCATGAAGTGCATTTAAAATGTTGCTTTAGTTTGTTTAGGAGTCAAATATATATTTCAGTTTCGCTTTAATTTGTTAGTTTGTAGCCTAGTGCAGTTGATAACACAATGTTTTAATGTGTTTGTTAGTGATAAAATACTGTGGTACGCACACATTTAAAGGGATAATTCACCCAAAAATGAATGCTATTTCATCATTTACTCACCCTCATATCATTACAAACCTGTATGACTTTCTTCTGCACAACACAAAAGAAGACATTTTGAAGAATTGAACAACACTGGTCACCATTGACTTCCATTGTTTGGACACAAAACCACAGAGACATTTCTCAAAAGATCTTCTTTTGTGTTCCACAGATGAAAGAGTCACATACAGGTTTTAAACTACATGAGGGTGAATTAATGATGACAGAATTTAAATTTTTGGCTAAACTTTCCCTTTTACTATCTCGAAATGTTAATTTGCTTTATATTAAAATAATATTAAGTCTTTATTCAAAAAGTCAAGGTTTAATGAAACCCAGTTTAATTACTATTGGCTTCTGTATGACAGGTCCTGCCCTTCTCATTTAGGTGGTACGTGCCATTTATTCATATTTACGGGAATGACCTTTGCGGCATTATAACCCCTATTCATTCACTACGCCCACAACTCGAAACGCTTTTTCCGCCCTTCTCTCCAAGAGTTTTTTGACCTTTCGGCTAAAATGTCACAGCTATTGACCTTTCTCTCACCTGACACTGTATCAAACAAATCACGGTAAAACTTCAGGTTCGGTGTATATACGTTTGTTTGTTTTGTAGCCTCGTACTGGACACATTGAGAACTCCGAGCGCTTTGAGAGTTTCTGAGAAAGAGATATACTATTTGCCCATGGGGGTGAAATCACATCCTCATTGTGTAAGAGAGGCTTCACCACCCAAACTCGCGGCCCAAATAAATTCCAGCTGGTTACCTGGGAGACGTAGCCAGGAGGAACGTGGATTGGTGGAATGGAACCGTTCGGTGACATCATGGGAACTTCAGCAGGCCCTGAGGTAGAAAAAATGAAAAGAAAGCTGTCAATCAAAGAGGGAGAAAAAGAATGAAATGCAACATAGTAACACAACGCTGACTCCGCCCCCTCGCTCCGTCACTTAATGCACAGTTAAGAGTCGAGAATTCCAGGGGCCACGGGAAAAAAACAGTAGAAAAACAGGCTCTTTTATGCTATGAGGAACAAACCGGTCATAAAATACGCTTAAGTTAAGGAGATGGAACCGTAACTGCAAAATAAGCTTCTGCTCAATTCAATATTTCATATTTTTGTAAAAGCTTCAATCCCTAAAATCTTCACTCTCTGTATTCAAACTGTCATTTACAAAAGCTACAAAAACATTTTTGTTTTTAAAACACTTAAGTAGAATGAAACAAACATTTTACAAGTTTAAAACTATACTTTAAACACATTGAAGTCAAACCCCAACTTTTACTTCGACATAATTTCTCTGCACCTCTAACGCAGTTACACATTTCAGCAGTAAATATTCTTCCTTGTCTTTATTAGTTCAACTCATTCCATCTCCAAACCCATATCCAGCTGAACTCCTTCCTCAGGGCTGCATTTGGAAATGTGACATCGGGTTAAACAAACAGATTAAACCATTGTTTATGCCCTCACCGCAGTCCACGCTCTCTAGATTTCAAGAAACTGAGCCATCAGGTCCAACTGGTGCACCATAGGAAGAGACGGCCACCGTTGCATTTACAATGCACACAAACCCCTTTCTGTTAGGGCTCTCCTGGGATGCCAATGAATGAATCCTTTCTACCCCACATCCACCCCCTACTTACTG
Organism: Triplophysa rosa; assembly: GCF_024868665.1. Taxonomy (NCBI): domain Eukaryota; kingdom Metazoa; phylum Chordata; class Actinopteri; order Cypriniformes; family Nemacheilidae; genus Triplophysa; species Triplophysa rosa. Next base: position 16,682,700 of record NC_079912.1, on the reverse strand, counting down.
TTTGTTGTCTGAATATAAAGCCCTGAGATGCCAGAGCAACATCTCAACGCTGTTTCTGCGCTCTTAGGTACCCCAATCCACATCCCCACCACCAGCTGTTTTAGACATTGCCGTCTCCTCCAGACCCCGCAGGAACCGTGGCGTGACAGCCTCCGTCATAGTAAATCACAACATCACCATGATGATTTTTACAGTTTCTCTTCACTCCAGCATGCCGTGGGCCTATTACTAAATACTGGATATAGAGAACCAGAGTAGTTTTTAAATAGTGCTGGAAGTTACGTTTTTTAAATCCCTTGTCTGTCTGCGTTCTTCCGCTGATGCGTACAAAAATACAGTGAATCAACAACGCAACCGGTGTAGCACGATTCGAATGAATGACTCTCACGAGGCAGTTATTCTTAGTGAATCAAAAACAGTTATGAATCAGTCGTAATGGCTACTGAATTGTTCTGACTCACTGAAGTGCAAGTCATACATTTCTGGTCATGTTTAGGAAGTGTGGTAATGTACTTAAAGCTTATGGGGCTTGAATCATTGTGGTTACACACATTTTTAAAATAAATCAAGATTAATGACCAATTAATAATTAATAATAATAATAATAATAATAATAATAATAAAATATAAACAGAAAATACTACCTTTTAAAATAAATAAATTAAATAAGTTAAAAACTGCAATGCAGTTTTTGTATCAACCAAGCTCAATTTTTTAAGACATAATAAAATAAACAAAAAACTTTTTTTTGCAGATTTACAAATCTCACCATTAGTCAACAAGCTGCAGAAGGTAAACGCAATAAAAAAAGTATTTCTTATTTCCTAATATTCCCTTTAAAAACACTAAAACATCATTAAAGATTAACAGAATCTATTCCATTCAGATTGTTGTGTGTGTGTGTGTGTTCATGTTTGTATATCTCGGTGGGGACCTAAACCTGAATGCACACCAACACATGGAGACTCGTGTCACCGTGGGGACCAAAATTGAGGTCCCCATGGGCAAAAAAGCTTATAAATTGTACAGAACAATTTTTTTTTATCTAAAAATGCAAAAGGTGTTCTATGATCTTTAGGTTTAGGGGTAGGGTTAGGGATAGGGGATAAAATATACAGTTTGTACAGTATACAACTCTTTACGCCTATGGACTGTCCCCACGGAGATAGTAAACCAGACATGTGTATGTATGTGTGTGTGTGTGTGTGTGTGTGTGTGTTTGGAAAGGGTCTCGCGCAGGTATGTGGCCCGAGCTCCCCCGACTCTACTGCAACCCCCTCTCACACCGACCATCCTTTGAAAGTTGTGTGTGGGGGGGTCTGTCTGAGTGACAGGATGGTATCACAGGATCTTTATATGAAGAGGCCCCTTTCATCCAGAGAGAGAGACCACTCCAAAACACATAAACTGATACTGCACCCTGTCATTTTTACTAAATATTTAATAAGTACTTTTATTTAACTGTTTGTATAGATTGATATATTATTTTTATTTTATTTAACATATATTTGTGTCAAATCTAGCTGTGCTTTGCAATATAACGTGGAAATATAAACATTTTGAATCTTTAAAACAGTAGAGAAAAAACTTGGGCTGGGTGATTTATTCAATATTTGATTGTATAATAACATGATATTCTAAAATTTAATATACTTTTGATATCTTTTAATAAAATAAACAACACCCCTTAAGAACTTTCAAATACTTTCACATAAAATTTTAATATTTACTAAATATTATCAAATAGCTTAAAAATAAAAATTATTAAAAATTATTAAAAAACTGCCTTAGTTTGTTTTACCCTTTTAGTGGAGAAAAACAAAAGGTACAAAAACATTAACATTACGTTAACATGTTTGTTTTATAAAACATCAGTGTTGCATGTCAGGGCAAATCATAATCAAGGCTAAGGTGTTGTGGATGATTGTCAGGGCGTTGCTATGCAGTTACTAAGGTGGTCCAAGTGGTTTCCTGTGCATTGCATACAGTTTCCAAGGTGTTCTCAGTGTCTGTTAACAAAAAAATGAGTGTATCGCTTCAATCCGAGAAGTCTCTTGCTTTTTAGATTTTTCCCCTAAAAGACCTCAGTCATTACACATCTCCTCTACAGTTTCTAAAATGTCCTCAACAATGTCACAAAATATGCACCAAATTCCCCAACGTCTGCTATAAAAAGGTCACAGACTTCTGATTGCACAAATTGTTTCAGAACCAAACGATCGAAGCTGCTCTATAATCAACTCGTGCAATTTTTGTGTCTCATTAGTGACTCCTTTGAGGTTTGAAATGAGGGCAAGTAAATGATGACAGAATTTTCATTTTTGGGTGAGCTAGCACTTTAAAGATACTTGCATCTAACAAGAAATAAAGAGAGCAAGATGTAAAAAGGATGGAAGATGTGCAGTAAGAAGGCTCCTGGATTGTTGAAGCAGAGTGCCTCTTCAGCAGAACAAACCAGTCTTTGTGCTCCACAGACGAGCTCTCTCCCCCACCGCAGGGCCTGCTGGGTACTTCATACGGTCCCCTCAATCCTGCTGGGGCCACTGATACGCCACCAATGCCACCGATGTGTGTGCATTCGCGTATGCTTGCGTATGAGCGTATTTTCTTTTTCTTTAGATAAACTGACGAGAAACTGCTGCCAAGCACCACATTTCTGTTACATTTTACGGAGATTGATAGGAAAGAAGTTGTGATTGACAGGGTATATATCCATGTGTATATATAGACACTCGATCAAGACAAAACTAAAGTGCGTTTTTCCACAAACTATCAGTTTCTAAGATCCCTCACTTTGGAAGTCTAAGTTTGGCCAGACATGGAGACGACAGGCGAAAAGGGCGCAAAATAAAGAATGTTTCTTTAAGTTGCATTTGAGAGTTATTGGGCAGAAGGGTTTGCAAATATGATCTTTGTTTTAGTAAGCAAGTAACTTCGGGTGGATAAGTGTGTAGCATTGTGTAGGAAAGATGACAACAACAAATAAGATGTCTTGAGGCAGTCATATCTCTATTGGGTCTCTTGAGCTATGAAAGAGCAACGATTGAGCAATAACAACTTTCTCTAAGACTTGAATGACTCGCACACAACAGTGAGCTGTGCCATATATCAATGTCTCTTCATAAAAAGGAGAAAAACATCTACACCACGGCAATTGTTAAATGACACTAAAGCGATCCATCAATCAGAATTTCTTCAGGTTTTTGCTCCATCTAAAACCCAACTAGCTGAAAGAAAACAATTCCTGCCGATACTGTACATAGAAAATCTCAATTTCTCAACAGAAAGCTTAAAAATGTGTGTGTGTTCATCTGTCTGCGATTGCACGGCCCATTGTTCCTGCTATAAACACTATCTGTCTCCCTCCATCCAACGAGGAAAAAGCCAGCGTTTATCAAACAGACCCGCCGATCAAGATGACGTATAGTTGTGTTTCAAAGACCTCTGGAATCTTCTCTATCCCAATTTGAGCGTTTTTATATAGTCCAGCTAAACCCTGACAAAGTAAACAAATCACACGTCTTAAGCCATAATCATAACAAAATATGATGCAAAGGTCACTGTGTTGTAACCAGTGTTGGGTGTAACTAGTTACTAAGTAATTAGTTACTGTAATTTAATTACGTTTCCCTTAAAAAAGTAAAGTAAGGGATTACTCTTATTTTTCCTGTAATTTAATTACAGTTACTTCTGATGTAATTAAACTAAATACTTTGTGTAATATATGTGTGTGCAATAGTGGAATTGACATCAAAATTCAAAGTCTAACTTTAAAATCCGTGCTTTAATGTATAATTCTTACATTTGTAATACTTTGGTCAGTTAATAAGAGTACTTTATGTAGTTTAATATTATTTAATTGAATAAATTAAATAAGCTGTTTCATGTCTATCCTTCAATCACTTAACTAATCAAGGTTGATGTAGGATATAGAAAGTAATGAGTAATAAGTAACTAAATACTTTTTGGAGAGAGTAATTTGTACAGTAATCTAATTACACTATTGAATATGTAATTAGTAACTAGTAATTAATTACTTTTTCAGAGTAACCCGTGATTAGGTTACATACCTATGTATCCGGTATGTAACTGGACCGAATCAATACGCAGATTTCGGTGCCTCATTTCGGTGCCACTTAAATGCTGACTGAGCCGTCGATTGCGACATTTGCCCTCATTCAAGTGAATGAAAGTCGGAAAGCTCTGATAATACAAGTTCAGCATTCATAATCGGGCGCAGTCTTTAACTTCAACCGCCGCATAAGGCAAGTTTTAAAGTGAAACTAACGTTAATTCGAAACGTACATGACGCGTCTGTAATGCAAGCCATCACAATAAAACTGTTGCGCGCTTTTAAAATCAATGGGAGCTCGTTCTTAACACACAGTTACGCATTTGACAAGAAAGACACGCGAGACGCAGCAGTGAAAGTGCTAAAACCTTATAGCATCTATCTGTCAAGATTTTTACTCTGACTGCATGTATATGCATACTTATTCATTATGTCTGTTTTTAAAATAATGCACATATAATGTAGCCAAGAAGGCTCTCTGTAAATGGACTTAATCTGTTGATATATTCAACGCATTTTCTGCCTCTGCATTTAGTTGTAGTTGGAGGGTAAACAGTAAACACTATAACATCTTTCTAGCAATGTTTGTGTCCGTGCTCATTTCACATTCACTTAAAACTTTAATTGTGAATTTGTTGTGTATTTTTTTATTACTTAATATAAATATTTTTTTAATTGAACATTTTGTTCTTTAATGTCATCCACCAGTGTTTTGTGGCTCTTTTTTAAAAGTATCGATTTAGGCACCGGTGCCGTTTTAAAAGCATCGATTTGGCACCGGTATCTGAAAAAAAAACGATACACAACCCTACCCGTGATGAACTCTAAACCACGTTATATAACAGACAGTTGAGCTTGTCGCATTTAAACAGACTCGATTCATAGCGCGAGATGTGTACCACTCCCAAATATTTACTATGAAATGTTTATATTTGCATTAATGCAGAGTCTTTCTTGGCCCGACTGCCTCTGAGACGCACTCCTTTTGGACGGTCGGACAAATACATTCCCTGTTGAAGGTCCAAATACAACAAAGCCCCCAGGTAGAAATGCCAGGTAAAGAATGCTGAGCTGGCTCGGATTGGACGGCTTGCTCTTCCTGACACAATAAACATTTGAGGATTTTTGGCATGTGAAACAATTTTTTATGCAATACCCATTACAAAGACAGAGGAATGTGCACAAAGACAAAAGGATGCCAACACGAGCCAAAAAATATTCTGAAATCACAACAAGAGCGTGTGTGGGTTTAAGTGTCAAAATCACTGGCTGCAAATGAAATGCATTCTCTCTCTCCTTTCCAACGTTTCTTTCAAACACACACACTTGTTCATACTGTAGGTGACTTAAAAATGAATGGTGAAAATTATAAGTGTATTAACTCACAGGGCTCCAGACTACTTCATGTATATTGGCCATCTATCAACAGCCGTTTTCTCATTGGCCACTGAAACTTAGAGGCCGTTTACACGAGACCGTTTTCAACTAAAAACGGAAAACTTTTTATGCCTTTTTTCAAAAACGCAAAGGAACAACCTTTCCACTTTTCATCGTGTTCATTCGACTCACCCTCATTTCGAAACTCGTACTCTAGTCTTTTTTGTAAATCCGCGGTCACACTTGACTTTTCGTTCCATTGACTTCCATTCTCGCATGTGAATGCGTCAGACCGGAAACACAAGCCCGTCCGAAGATATTTCGCTGCGTAGAAAAGTTCAAGTTTGTTGAACTCTGACCTGTGAAATTTGCGTTACGTGAGTGCATGAGACCAATAGAAGATCTCTGTACGGAAATGTAAAAAAATGTGCATGCTCAAAGTCAAGTCTGACCCTGGCATAAGACATTTGCCTGTGAAATGTATACAGACAATACACATCCACTAATCCCAAAACAAATTGGCTAACAAAACCATCCGCATTCTAAGATATTCTTTGTGCAACTGTGAAAAGCTGTAAGGGTCTGGTCTAAAATTTGGCTTAATTTTAAATAAAGAAAAAATAATAATGCGCTTTAAATAATGCACCGATATAGAAAGCAATAAATAAAATGAAATACAATTTACCTATGAATAATTTAAGGGATAGTTCACCCCAAACTGAAAACTCTGTCATCAAATATTCACCCATACATTGTTCAAAACCTGTATATGACTCTTTCTTCTGTGAAACACAAAAGAAGATATTTTGAGAAATGTCTCTGTGGTTTTGTGTCCATACAATGGACATCAGTGGGGGCCAGTGTTGGTTGGTTACCAACATTCTTTAAAATATCTTCTTTTGAGTTCTGGACAAGAAATAAAGTCATACAGGTTTGGAATGACATGATGATAAAATAATTTTCATTTTTAAGTGAACTATCCCTTTAAGCAGAAGAAATTAGTCAGAAATGTGGTTATGAGCTCCTTGCTGAGACTTTTAAAGTGACTCCACTGTCCACTTAAATCAAAGACAAAGTCCACCTTTCCAAACACAACCGAAATGACCCCAAAACTCAAATATTCCAAACAGTCTGGTCTGGAGATCCACCCGGTCTTGGGAACAGTAAGCCCTGTGGATATGTAGCGCTTGACTGTGAATTCCCAGCATGCTTGGGGTGGGAGGGTGTTGGCTTTCAGGATGTGCCATAAAAATTGTCTGCGGACTCATTCAGCTCCTGTGTGGAGAGCGTTGTGCAAACAGCCCCGGAGGAAAACGAGACGACTTCACAGCTACCCTCCAGTCATCCCCCCTTCTACCGTCAGCAGCCCATTGGCGGATGAGCCGAGAAACGACCTGAATTACTCTGTGTCAGTGATAAAAGCCCATTCAGAGAATTGGATCAGGGAGTTGCTATCGTGCCAGGCCATCTCTGGTGATTCAAGGCATTGTTTTCATTTCCATGCTCCTCATCCTGAATTAACAGGGTGAGAACTTTACCCTCTCCCCACCCAACGTCCGTGACAAAAACGAGACAAGCAGAAGCTCGTGTAAACCATGCAATGATAAAGACGGGACTCTGATTTACAGTTGTCTGCATCAATGGTTTCGCTAACTGGTGCAGTTTTAACTCATATCATCAACCAGAAGGGGCCAAGTTGGCTACGCTAACTAGCAAAATCTTGACCCTTTGGTTTTATCTATCAGAAATACAATGTGATTGACGCAATTTTATGTTTCAAACAGAGATGGCGTTATACTCAAAAGTTGGAGATTTACACAAAAGTCCATTTCTTTCACAACATGCAGGATAAAATGTTGACTTTTAAGAGAACTTGGTACACAACTAACACAATACAAGGTTGACTAACAATGAGCAATATAGATTTTTAGCATTTGATAAAGGGATACTTCACCCAAAAATGAAAATTCTGTCATTTACTCACCTTCGAGTTGTTCCAAATCTGTATACATTTCTTTGAACACAGAGAAAGATATTTGGAAGAATGTTTATAACTTAACAGATCTTGCCCCCCCATTGACTCCCATAGTAGGAAAATTTACTTCATCTTTTTTGTTCTGTTGAACACAAAAGAAGACATTTTGAAGAATGTATGAATGCCAACAGCTCTTGGGCACTTTTGACTACCATTTTTTTTCCTACAATGGTAGTCAATGGGGTTATAAGCATGGTTATAAGCATTTTTCCAAATATCTTTCTCTGTGTTCATCAGAACAAAGATATTTAAACAGATTTGGAACAACTCAAGGATGAGTAAACTTTTTTTGAGTGAACGGTCCCTTTAACATGAACTCACGTCAATAAATAACTATAATTATTGTTAATAAGTAGCTAATGCATTAACCAATGAACAAATACGACCTTATCGACTCAAATGCTAAACAGATGAGATGAGCAGAAAGAATGGGAATAGAAAGAGGAGAGAGAGAGAGCAGCAGATTTCCACCGAAGACCTGCTCTGACATGCTCTGTGCTGCGGAAGGAGTTTCCATTGCTCTGACATGATCTACAGTTCAGAGCGAGAGCGAGAGAGAGAGAGAGAGAGAGAGAGAGAAAATGGTATGGATAGTCACGTTCATAAAGGGGGCCATTGTCTGTTAAAAAATTCTTTAAGCCCAAAATGTGCTCGCATTACTGGATGGAGCCTGAACCCAGTGTAACTTTAAAGTAACTTTAAAAAAATTAAACTTAAAGATACGGTTATGCCAGCAGTATAAATGAATAGTTCACCCGAACACGTAACATTTGTTCAAACATTTCTGGAATGCAATGAAAAAATTACCACATATGGCAAGCACAAATTTCATTTTTGGGTGAACTGTTCCTTTAGTTTAAGGCATTGTTTTAAAAAAAGTAAAGCAGCATCGCACAGGTTAGCGCAACTCAGCGGGGTTATGGAGTTCATGCTGGTGAAGTGCACACTCATCCTGTTCTCTGTGCAAACTGTGCCAGCCTGTTGGCAAAGGCCGGAGGTGTCAATCTGCCTGGTTTGTTTTTATACGTGTCCTTGTTATCCTGGAACTTGAGACAGCGATTAGCCAACCGCTGCCCCATGAAGGCACGCAGAACGCCTGTTGCAGGACTCAGCGCTAGCTGAAAATAGTAGGTCAGCAAAAGAAGAGAAAGCACAGGAGAAATGAGAGCAGGAGGAGAGAAGGGAAAAAACAAACTGGTGGAATGTTCCAGTGTGTAATGTGCTGGAGCATGTGGCGGCTGAAAACTGCAGAACTGGGATATGAGAGCTTACACAAAAAACAAGCAATTGAAATAGGTTTCTAAAAATGATTATTCTTAAGTCATTCCAAACCCGTTTGAGTTTCTTCTGCATAACACAAAAGAAGATATTTTGAAGAATGTTGGTAACCAAACAACACTGACCTCCATTGACTTCCACTGTACGGACACAAAACCACTGAGACACTTCTCAAAATATCTTTTTATGTTCCACAGAAGAAAGTGTCATATACAGGTTTTGAATGACATGAGGGTGAATAAATGACAGAAATTTTATTTTTGGGTCTTGCTTTTAATTTCCTGAGCAAATAACTTTAGTAAAACAATATGCAATGTGACAAACTGCGCTCAGATTTGCCAATACACCAAAGTCTACAGTGAACTCAAATAATTTCTCATCAAGTCTTTTGGGGATTTGGTGAAAGTCATTACTGAAGCAAAACAAGCTCCTACATTTCAATAAAATATTCCAAAGACATTTTTCCCTTCTTCCAATGAACCACGCACAAGTCCAGGAACGTGCATTAGTAAACACAGTCATATTTGAATTTGTGTTGACTAAGTCTCCTGAGCTACGAAAGAGCAACATTTGAGCATTAAAATTTCCCTTGGAGAACTTTAAAAAGTCCTTTCAAAACTCTGAAAGCACCAACAGATTTGGAAAAGAGAAGCACATTCACAAACGTGCCACAAAAAGACGTGCCTGAGACGACTCTCTCTCTTCTTGCCTTTCCATGATGCACACAAAAATCCACTGTTCCTCAGCGCTGTGAGTCAGACGAATGGAATTACAGCTCTGCTGTGATCATCTGTGTGGCAGAGGGGGTTTCCTTCATCAGGAAAGAGCGCAGACCAGATGAGAACGACGGGGAAAAAACAGCAAAACACCATAAAACAAACCCGTAAATAAAAACACAGCAACAACAGAGAGAACTAGAGATAGCACAATAACCTGAACACTTGACTTGCAGAGTTTGAAATAAACATCGCTTTTGCATAAAACTAACTACCATCTGTTCCTGTAACTCCTGCTCTGGGCTGTTTGGAGATGAATGTCTGTTCAAGTTACCGGCGGAGACATCAGAGTCTCTCTGCAAGAATGCATATTGCTGCTGTCCTTCTGAACCCTTGTATCTCCATATTTTGTTATTTTTGGCATATATCATTATTATTAGTCATGCTTTATGTTTGTCACTGGGTTTTGCATATATACAGTATAACCAATAAAAAGTATGAAAAAGTGCTGGTCAACTTTGACAACACAGTATGTATGTAATCATTTAAAAAGTTGTTTTTCCATTTCCAGATAAACAGAAAAATAAGAGGTTTCAGAAGGACAGTGACGATATACAGTATATGTCTGTCTGAGTGTATAGACCATTTTGCAAGCAGTAAACAACACTTGTTAACCAAAACAGGAGGTGCTTTTGGACCCGTTTTAGAACAAAATACAACCAACAGCACATTTCCAACTGAATAAAAATGTTAAATAAACATCTTGAAGAATTCATGTGAAAAATACCTGAAAAAGTAAAACCCGAAGTGCTTCTGGACCAGTGTTAATATCTTGCAAAGGGGTCTATAGATCCAATACGATCACTTGCAATTCCTAACGATCACATTGATATGTTTTGGTAAAATCTGCTAACGCGATTTAGGGGCTTTCACTATTTAAACAATTGTGCGTTTTCGTACGATTCACTTTATACGAATGTATACAAAATAGCCTCGTAAAATAGTTCACGAAACAGTAAAATTCGTGTAAAGTGAAGCGTGCAAAAATAGTTTCATGGAAGTGCCTTAGTTTTCTTGGAGTTATACTGTATTTCTTTTCAACATACTGAGAAACATTTTAAAAATGGCTTACTATGATAACCCTTAAAGGGACGGTTCACCCAAAAATAAAATTCTGTCATCATTTACTCACCCTCAAGTTGTTCCAAATCTGTATACATTTCTTTGTTCTGATGAACACAGAAAAAGATATTTGGAAGAATGCTCATATCCAAAAAGTTCTTGGCACCATTGACTACCATAGTAGGAAAATTTGCTTTTTAAAGAATGTAAGAAAGCAAACAGTCCTGGGACACTACTGACCACCATTGTAATTTTTCTGTCTCTTTAAACTTGGCTGTGAACTGCTGTCATGACTTTAAAGCAATTCGGCCCCTCTACAACAAAGCAAATACAGGCGTGGAGCGTTTTATGCGAGTGTTTTCTTTTAACGTAGGTAAGCAATGTGACATTCATCAGGACCAGCATATCCTACTGCCAGATCAAAAGCTCAGGGCGGCTCGTACCCTTTCCAAGACTCGAGTTGCGTGATGCTAAAAACGTGTGGGGCCGTAACATATTTTGTCTCCCCTGAGGGCTTGGGCGACTGCCGTCTGCTCAGGGTTAACCTGACTAGAGCGCAGATCCAGGTGTGATCTGTTAGCACTGCCTGATCTCCACATGTACACATTCTTTTGGCCTCTCCTAACTGTCTGCCCAAGGTTTTCTCGCTCTCATTTTATCAGAAGGGAGACACGTTTTTTGCAGGGGTTTTTTGGGACTGTGGCTGTTAATATTAGACATCTGCCTTCAGGAGTAAAGTTTCGAAAGGGGTGAGGGATTGGGGGGCCAAAAAGAGGGTGCAGGCCTCCGAGCCACATCAACAGGAAACATATTTACTCAAAAAAAGGAAAAGGGGAGACATAATAAAACGAGTTCAGAATGCAATACTAACAATGAAGATCAGTTGAACTTACTAAATTACAAGCGAAAGCAAATAAATAAAGTGGAGAGGACTGGAAAGGGGTCATCACTTTGGAATGTGTGTATGAGCATGGTTGGGCCGGCGTGCCGCATTTAACAGGCGTCCTGATGGGAGTCAACATCGCATCTGTGAGAATGCTAATCTAAGTCAAGAAGTCGAACACAGTGATGTTTCCAAGCAGCAAAAAAGCGCGTCACATGTGCGGGGGCTCTGGGGCTGACACATACACATCACAACACACCAGATATCCATCACCTGGCAGGAAAGGTCATATACAGTAGCATACAGAAATGGATGTAGTGTTCAGAAACATAAACAATGGCTCCTTCAACTTGCTTGTTTTGAAGGAGGCACCAGCATCAAACGTAGGATAAAATCTTACATTATAATCACTTCAGCTAAAAGGTGCAAAACAAACTAGACACGGTATATGTAAATTTCAACACTTTTGCTCATGTTAGTCAGCAAAGCCATCTACACTGGAAGTCCATTATGCAGCACATCACGACACGAGTTGGTCCAGTGTGTAATTTTTTTGGAAGATCTATTTCTCAGAAATGCAATATAAACCGCAAAAAATGACTTTATTACTTAGTATTTTTGTCTTGTTTTCCAGTACAAATGTCTAAAGATTCTTGAATCAAGATGCATTTTCTTGATGAGCAAAATGACCCAAGAAAATAAGTCTCGTTTTTAGACCAAAAATATGAAATTTCAGTTAATTTGTACTTAAAACAAGCAAAAAAGTCTGATAATGGGGTAAGAAAAAATAATCTTGAATTTAGTGACAAAGAAAAAGGTAAACCGTAATTCAAGATTAAGAACTTTTTGCTTGTTCTAAGCAGATATTCAATGAAATATCATATTTTTGGTCTTAAAACAAGACTTATTTTCTGAGGTCATTTTGCTCATCAAGAAAAGGCATCTTGATTCAAGAATTTTTTTATATTTGTACTGGAAAACAAGACAAACAATACTAAGTAAGAAAGTAGTTTTTCTTCAGATGTGTATGAAGACATCACATGATGAAGCGTTATGTATTTATTACCTTAGAATGAGCTATTTCTATGTACATAAACCGCGGGTCCCCTTACATTGAATTCTCCATGTTGTAAATACGTTAACGTAATTACGTTATTCCCCTTATTCTGAGCAAAGAAGCAAAAATGTGACGACATCTCGGAGTGGAGCCATTGGTTGCAATTCGCAACCTTACCACAAGATGCTGCTAAAATCTCCACATTGCTCCTTTCAAAATTTAAGTAGTTCAACAAATTAAACTAAAGCAATGTAAAATTCAGATTTAAAACAGACCAGCATGAGCATCTACCTCCATTTACCAATTTCAAATACTCTCAAGTTCTAAAGCTACTCTGAGCTACGGCAGTATGTAGAACCTCTAGACAAAATTGTTTTCATAAATGATAAGCATGTCCTTCAAATGCGCCAACTGTGTATTTCCCAGCACTAGGAAAAAATTTATCAGCAAATTGTTAGTTAAAATGCAAAGTCAACATCAAAAAATAACAAAAGACTTGGCTTATCCAGCACAGCACGGCCACCTGGCAAAGATCGTACATCGAGTAAACAAAGTTCTTATCCCCAACATGCCAGAAAATTACTCTAGCCTTCAACTGCATCATCTCCGCACCTGTGAGGATCAGACCTTTTTACAAGATCCCTCTATCTCTATGACTCTGCGCCGGCCAGCTCTGTCTCCACCATAAACCAAACATCTTCTGATTCTACTATTCTTTTTGGACAAATTGAATTAAAGCTCTCTGAGGGTCTGATTCGGTTGTGGTCTAGGCTACTGTGACTCTCTTATATTCGTAGAGTCTTACTGAGGGAATTCGCTGACTTTTATAAAGTTAAAAAGACCTCATTTAAGGGAGGGAATTGGTGACCGAATGCCTCTAGGCTTGACCACAAAACAACAAACTTCATCCTAAAACGAGGATTTTTGATGCACTTTGAGCAGCCGCGTGGCCTAGATCATTCGGACAGTCACAAATAATTATTAATATTTAGAACGTCTGCAAAACTGAGCCCGTCTCGTCCCTTGAATGGCAAAGCATGCAATTTTGGTGGAGACAAGCTGCAAACCTCACAAAGCGCATTCAAATAAGGTCAGTAAATAAGTTTGAATTACATTATACATTGCGACATAAAAACATTCAAGTTCAACATTTGAAATAACTGTCAGACCGACCTTGGATGCACTGCAAAGCCCCGTCTTCCATGCGGATGGTGAACGTCTCACCTGGATTCACCTGGACCAGGATCACCTGTGACAAGATCAAAGGTCAATCAATCTTCTCACATAATAAACAGCCTCACGCAGACCCGAATGATTCGATCAATACCCTTTTCTCACCTGCTGCGACGCGTCGCCACTGATCATGTGGTGCATCATGGGAACCTCGGCGCTCAGTGGTGGCGGGAGGTCCAGCATTTGGTCCGTCATCATCATGGTGACGAACATTCATGAAGCCTGAGAGAGAGCAAAGGACGCCGGCTCTGTTAAAAGAATATGAGAGTATAAATGAAACGGTTTTGAGAAACCACACTGCCACTTAATGGAGCAATTCACCAAAACTCAAATCAGTCACGGATTGTTAAGGATAAAAACTACCATCCAAACCGTACATGCATGGTTTCTAAAACACATGCCTTATTGTAGGGCTACTGGGCTGGCTTATGGGAAGGAGTGAAATCATGATGTCACCAATGTTTATATGATGATGTAATCTGTATAAGGATGATGTCATGTGTGTATATAAATGCAGTTATGGGGCGACAGTCTCTCGACCGCATCTGGACGAGTACGCTGAGAGGAAAAGAGGAACAAATAGAAGACTTTTGTTAACCCCAGTCTTGTAGCGACAAGAAACAGCTATAAAACTACATCATGTCTGTGTGATTAAAAACAAAAAGGGCAAACGTACCAGTGCCAGTAAACAAAAGGATTCTCAAAGGCTGCATCTTGATTTACATCTAATAGAAACTGAAAGTATATACTTTGCAGGTGATTGGAAAGTGCATACTTTGAGTATGTAGTGAACAGCAAACCAGTATTGCCTCATAAAGTCGCGTCTTAATACCACAGACCTTTATGTGGTATATTTACAGTAGTGTTAGCGTGCATGCGTTAGCAACTAGCTGAAAGAATTTCCTTAAAATTCATAAATTCCTTAAAAATACTGTGTTGGATAAATAATGTGCTGCACTCCTCATCTAAATGAATCAAAAATGAATTTCTTAGTATTAATGTCCCATTTTCCGGTTTGTTTAACCATAAACCTACTTATTTTTGCAGTGTACTAGCCCAAACAAACGCATACAGAAGAAACCTTCACTTTAAAAAATAGTATACTTTCAAGTATACAGTATGGATAGTATGCAGCACATGTGAACAGTAGTTGTAAATTTGATGCCTACCTCCAGTGACATTTATAATGTAAACAGACATACTGATAAGTTTGATGTGGAAATGTTTAGCATTTCTCCTTTCTTGCTCGTCACACTAAATCATTGCCAGCGTAAAGTACAGAACTGATTCACATGATGCCTCCTAAAAACCCAACCAAAGTTCATGTGCCGGGGGAAAGGTCAGAGATGTTATAATGTAATTTACTCAGCTGACTCGTGTCATTTTACATCATAATAATCTAAACCTTTAAAAACAAACATCAGTGGGGTCAAACCCAGATCAACAGTGCAACAAATACAGAAAAAATAAGCAACCGTTGACACTTTGGAATATGTTCGACATATTCATGTGTCATGCTTTTTTTTACAGCAGAGCATGATACTTCAAGAATAACCCGATGTAGAAACACATGGTATCATTTTTTAAATGATATTCTCTGAATTTAGGACATGAGGAGTCATGAGACAAAGCGTCTGCTCGTTGTGAGAGAGGAACATGGGACAGAGAGATGAGGGGGTTTTATTGGGTCATAAATACCTTCACTTCCACCTCTAAATACAAACGTAAATATACACGCCACCCACAGCCTTTGGAAAAGGTTTATTGACAAATGAAAACAGAAAATGATTTATGTGCATTAAAGTAAATTGGGTCTTTTTTCATGGTGAATAGGAATGCGCATCTGAATTTTATTGTGAAAACTTTTTTACTTTATATGTCATCTTAAAGGAATAGTTTACACACAAAGAATCTGTCATTATTCACCCGCATGTCATTTAAAACCTGTATAAGAACACAAAAGATATTTTGAAAAATGGTGGTTTGTGGTGGTCAGTGGTTTTGTGTCCATAAAATACAAGTCAAAGGGGGTCAGTGTTGTTCGGTTACCAACGTTCCTCAAAATATCTTATTTTCAAATATCAAAAGCATCCCATCGTCTTTCTCATTCTAAGAATGCTCGTCTTCGTTTCTAGTTTCCACAGTGCTCTACGCCACGACCTGTAATTACACCCAACTAAAATCATTAACATTACGGCTTAACACACAAAGACCCCCGGGGACCAAAAGCCTTCCCCTCTCCTCACCCCTCAAGCCAACATCTCCTCAACCTCTTCTTTACACTCTCCTCATTCCACTCATTCCTGAGGATGGCGGGAGTCTGAGCTTTTGTGTGGTCGAGGGGGGACGACTGGGGGATTAATCCCCTGAGAAAAAAGTCAAGATTCATGTCACAATGTACAACTGCACAAAGAGGCCGGGCACACTACCTTTAGGGGTCATGTGGTTAAAAACACGTCACCCAGAGTCTCATCTGTGAAATGAACAAGAGGCTTTTCATGATGCTGCTGAGGTTTGAGAGATGCGGGGTGTCCCTAGACCACTTCACCTTTAACACACCTTCAACAAATGTTACCTTGTTAACAGCTTCTATCTTCATTAGGACGTTAGGTTCAACTTGTAGGTTAACAGAGGACTTTGGTTACAGATCAGTTTTGTTAAAGATGTCCCTAAATGTAGATTCTGAACATCAGGAAATAGCTTTTTGGTTACAAATGCTAAAAGATTTCTCCTCAATGGAGATTAAATAGAGTGCAAATGGAGACCTTGGCTTGAGTTAAAGGAACAGTTCACCCAAAAATGAAAACTGGGGGCCAAGAACTGGTTGGTTACAAGCATTCTTCCAAATATCTTTCTCTGTGTTCATCAGAACAAAGAAATGTATACAGATTGGCACAACTCGAGGGTGAGAATGACGACAGAATGTTCATTTTGGGGTGAACTGTCCCTTTAACGGTTTCTTGGATTTGTCTCCAAAGAAAAGAAAATGATCACAGCCCTAAATATTCATAATTTCCCCCCAAAACGAGCACAGATTTACTTACTTTTTGCATATTTCTCTTGTCTTATCATCTTAAAAACCAGAGATGTGAGATGAGTTCATGCGTCTAAATGTAAAATTACAAATAAGCTGATGATACGCTAATCACAAGACACAACTTCCTTAAGAACTCTATAAATACATACACACACATGAAACCCTTTAAAAATCTTGATAGCAGCATTCCTGATTGCAACCAAGCAGTAACAACAGCTCACTTGCGCACACACACACACACCAAAAGACAGATTTAATTCCTTTTAGAAATCTGTTCTTGCATCTGGCGGGTTTACAGGCCCACATGTGGACCCAGGCCTATAATCCAACTAATGGTACATAATAACACTGAGGAAACCAAGAAAGCCATCACTTTTTCCCCTCCATCTATCCCTCCTTCCTTTATTCTGTCATTTCATCCATATTCACTAAGCACTGATCAGCAAACACACACACACACACACACACTAACACACAACACATGCTCAGGCTTGCGCGCGCACACACACACACACACACATTCCCAAAAAATGAGAAACAATTACTAAACATCACATCGTTTCCCCCCGCAAAGTGACTCCATCTCACCTCATTCAGCGTTTCCATCGGAGTTAACTCACGTCTGTGACTGTGATCAACATTTGCTGCCAGATGACATCAGCCAATTTAAAAATATCCCAATTTCACTCGACACCTCGCACAAAACGAGCAAAGCCGGGCTTGATAAGCACCCAGACGCAGCTCAGAGAGGAGGTTCAGGACATGCTGTCTGGATGCTTAGACTGGAATAATGAACTAATTGAATCCTGGCGTCTGGTCTAGATGATCGCCCTAGTTGGCGGGGGGATTGCTGGCCTGGAACCCAGTAGAGCTATACCTAAGCTAGTGCCACTTAACTGACGCATTTATTTCTTTAAATGTCCAATGTGTAATTTTTTGAGGATCTAACGACAGAAAGGCAATGTAATATACCTAACTATGTCTTCAGAGGTGTAAAGACCTTACAGAATGTGTTTTTGTTACCTTAACAAAGCGAGCGTACGCGTACAGCCGAACGCACAGTCTTGCAAAGTATACTGCTTTTGACTCATACGCGTACACACGGGTTTTGACGCATGCGCATTACGACATTTTGCAATATCTCTCCGGGCCTACAGGGGCAGGTTTTCTTCAACTACCTTGAATCGATGCTCCCAGGACACGGTTGCCACCTGGTGGTTACTGCAAGAAATGGAATGCGCATGCGCTACCTGCGCATACTTTATATGCGAGGTAACAAAATTCCGACGGTGCGCGTACTATTCTGATGACGAAATTTGCATCACGTACACTGTACGCTGTCCCTCGCGTACGTGTAAAAAGGGAACTATACTCCGGGCTTTAGAATAAGCTATTTCTATCCACATACACCGCGGGTCCCCTTACATGGAATTCGCCATGTTGTTTCTACAGTTGCGCAAAACCGACAAACTGCTCTACAGAGAATGAATTGAAAAGAGTCGAAAGAATTCAAGAAAGGCCTAACTTTATAAAGAAAAATTTGTCAAGATTTTCTTGCCAACAGGTCGTTTCAAAGCTTTATGACTTTGTGAATTCTTATAGAATATCCTAGCTGCTTTCCATACCAAATACTAAAATAATAATCACGAATATTTTACTCAAATTTTAATATTTTAAAAATATTTGCGCACAGTTTGTGACATCATTGAGAACTCTTCTCAGTGTCTACAGGGGACACAATTAAGATTATCGGGGTCTTTTTCTCAGAAAGCAAATCAAACTTTTTCCTTGTCCCAAGCAATCTTACATCTGTCATGGAAAAACAAGCGATATTAAAAAGATTTCATTTGCATTGTCTTTCCTATTGACACACGCAGTGCTTTGTGGTCTGCGTGACAGCATGAGGACCTCAGCGCCTATGTCCTACAACATAAAGGTGTTTCTCAACACTGACACCACAGACTCCAGAGCACGACCTGGTTCCTCCCTGAAGGCACAATACTGCCGCCGCTACACACCCAGCTGAACTTAAAAAGCTGAAACTTCATCCACTCTCACCATACAGATCCAAACACAAGAAGAGCGGGGACAAAACAAGAGGGACAGAAGACACAGAACAGATTCCCAGGGTCTGAATTCAGCGTTGCGTAACACTAATATGAAACGTGATCCAGCCTCCGAGCGCTGGAGAGGGGCTGAGGAGGAGCAGAGAAGAGTCTCAAACTGGGTCAAGGCAAGCTGTGTGAATCATATTCTCCAGTCGCACGGAGGAGTTGCGCAGGGTCACGGTGGAGATAATCGCGTGGTGTCACACCCTCAACATCTTAATTCAAAGTGTCCTGGGACACAATGAAAGTATTATAGAGGAAGTACAGATTGAAAAGGAGAGGAGGTGTGGCCGGCAGCTGAATTCAACAATGTAATTAAGCATCTCTATAGTGCTTGTTCCTAGGGTCAGGGATTTGAATCAAACCATTATTTCTAAGTATTAAATTAGGTCGATTGTGAAGATGAGTGTTACCTAGGGATGCGCTATTACTTTTTTAAGCAATCTAAATTTGTGCATGGAAGAAAAAAACCTCTTATCCTAAAGGTCCAGGGTGTGAAATTTAGTGACATCTAGCGGTGAGGTTGCGAATTGCAACCAATGGCTCACTCCACCACTCACCTCTCTTTTTCGAAGCACAACGGTGGCTGACACAGGACAAAGATGTTGTCACGTTTTTGCTTCTTTGCCAAAGTAGATCATGTGTTTACGAAACACGCCATGTAGAACAGTTTGTCCGTTTAGGGCTACTGTGGAAACAACATGGGGAATTACGTGCGAGGGTCCCCGCGGTGTATGTAGACAGAAATAGCTCATTCTAACGTAATAAAAACATAACGCTTCATTATTTAAGGTCTTTATACACCTCTGATGACATGGTTATGTATATTATACTGCATTTCTGTCAATAGAGCCTCTAAAAAAATTAAACATTGGACCTTTAACCATATTGTAAAACTATGATGTAGCGTTTATTAGCCAATTGTAGATCTAAACAGTAAATATCTGGAAAAGCAACAACGCCTAACAGTCTACCAAAACCATCCAGCCATGCCAACCTGGGCATCAACAAGTACAGACAAAACCCTCCGCTTTTCTTTCCTCTACTCTTCTACCAACGGTCAAGAGGTCAAATTCCTTATCTTCATTCGGGCCTCAGATACACACCGGCGTTCAAAGTCAGTGTGTTTACATTGGACATCGAGGCCAAGGAAGTTCCGCTTAATAGGTCACCCGATTCACGAAACGCTCATCTGAGCATCTCCGTCTTTCTTACGATTGGAGAAACCTGCTTTGAAGATCAGCAGACGAGACATGGACCACTATCCACTCGTAAATCCTGCCTCCAGCAACTGATGGTTAGTTAGATAGAACAGAAATGTTTGGTCTCAGCAACCAGAAATCAGTTTTGTGCAACTGAAAGCAAAATATTTATTAAAGCAAGGGGTGGAGGATGCTGAGAATTTTTGTGAATGATGAATGGGGCCCAAGGGTATGACGGTGATCGAACTTCCCAGTAATTCCCAGTTTGTGACTCACCCTTTAACCAATAGCACCATCCTAATCTGCCCTACAAGCCTTTCCTAAATTATCCCCAAATGTAGCATGAGTTTATCTCCAAAGAGAGAGCTAACCCTTAAGGTTAGCTGGCATTAGCAATAATTCAACACAACCGATTCAATAACACCAAACAAAGGTGTCCTCCTTAAAAATCCCTCTCAGGAAAAGATGGAGATAAATGGAGCAAAGCATCTGACTTCTCTTCGCCATTAGCACAAATGCCTAAGCATTCTTTGACCTACGTTTGTAGATAACATCAGGTTTCTTCAAAGGAGACCCATTGGAGGGAGGCAGTGGCTGCAGGGAAGTGGACAAGAGGGAATACTGGAGAAGATTAAACCAGGTGTACACAACAGTACATTAAGCACAATACACAAAATATAAGGGGATTTCTTATAATACTAACTTGCCCGCGCAAAAGACGCGAAATGTGAGAAAGCACAAAAGGTAAACTAAAAAGAGCATGCTGTCGTGAATTTTTTTTATCGTCAGGATGGGAAACGGAGCCAAGGAATGGAATGGGACTGCTAAAAAGCTCCACAAGCACTGCATTCTTTTAACATTTGATTTTGGGGCCAAAGGCTGCAGGGCTGGGAGGGGCATGTGTGCTTTAATGGGGGTGCAAGATGCTCCCCCACTAAAATCAATGCTCGCGCAGAGGTCACATTTTGCCCACAGAGATTTCTTTTACGAGAGAATTTAGGGCGTCACGTATTACATACTTTGGTGCTTATTAGTATGCAAACTCCTGTTTGTGTTTTACTTTTGGATCCAACACTCCGCTGAGGTCCCACTGTGTCCAAAGTTATGAAGCTTTCTGAACTCAATACAAAAAAAATACGCTTTGGCTCAACATAGATGAGGTATATTGTCTGAACCAAGAGCTTGGGTCTTTGAAGTGTAAAAGGCAGATTTCTGTACCTCAAGATTCGCTCTGGAATGTCACATGACGTCACATATTTGGGATCGGGTTTCCTACGGCTTTAAAATCCGGTCCACGAAATCATCCAAAAACCACAAGAACGTATATTTTTTGTCTAAAATACCCAAAAAGTCCCTTTTATTGCCAGCTGTGAGCATCGGAAATCGTTTTCATCTCTAAACTACAACACCTGAAGTAACGTGTTTCATATGCAAAACCGAAAGACACATGAACTTAATATTACCAAAATACAATGGCAAAGAATAAAATAAAAAGCAATTAAGCCGTCTACAAAGCAAGTTTACAGTGCCTGAGAGCCACGTTTTTACTTTCGCGAACGCTCCCAGTAGGACGCGTATACAGTTTTGTTGTTGATAACGGGAGCGCGCTGCGGATTGTTGCGTTTCAAGCAATGGCAAAATTTAATTTTCCATTTTGTTCTTTCACGTCATTCCCATTGTTGTGATGTAACAACTCGTTACGAAATGTTGCTATTGCTTTGACTCAAAGGCATACTGCGTATGTGCTGTTGGAATTGACGTGTCACTTGCATAAATCAAACAACCTTTGTTGCGTCTTTACGCCTCGCTGCTGTGTTGTGTAAAATAGTTGAATGCGTAACGGCACATTACTGTTAAAAGACCAGATTAGGCCTGTGTGTTGACAACATGTTTCGTAATGAATTTAGAATTCCAGAATTTTCCGGGAAAGATGTCAAAAAAACGAAAAGAAACCATCCTCTAATAACTGTCCGATTATGCTTAAAAGTACCTATTCTGCCAAAAGCGCAGAAAATGTATAACCTACAAGACGCATCTGACAATTTGCAAGTCATTTTAATGTTGCTTTCTAAAATGGCATAATTTAATAGCCTACACTAAAATTCAGCTGCCAAAGCAGAGCCAAAGTTTAAAAGTCAGCTCACGAAAAAGTTTTAAAGGCGATAAAAGAACAAAGTTTCGTTTAGATTTCGTTTCGTTTCCCATTCAACTCGAGACTTCCCTTTGCCATCAAAGAGTCAGCCGGTGTCGGCGCTTTTCTGCAACTTAAAAACTTTTAACAAACATGTTTGTTTTAAGCTTTTTGGAAACTACATTACCCCTTTCATACCCTTAAAAACCGCAACAACTTACCTCGGATTCAATGAATCTTGCTTATCAATTCTTTAGTCCCTAAATGCCCGAATTAGAAAGCATGTCATTCCCTTACTGCGAAGTCCACAGTGGACCAGACCAGTGTGGAATTCCGCCATGTCAATTATGTGGAAGAGCACATGGGGGGGGTGTAAAAGTTTACCGTAATACACCAAGTACTGCCTCAAACCATCTGTCTCTATAGGATACAGCAGTCTGAAGATGGAGATGATGCCAATGAAAAGGGAATAATGTACCTGTTGAAGTGTTATTTACCTTCAGATCAAATCAAACATTTTGATTGTTTTTAAACAATGTATAGTTGCACTAAATAAAAATGTAATAATTCCAATCTTTTCTGCCTGAAGTTTTTATAGTCGGGTTGATTCAGTCATTAATATCTAACAAAAATATCTAAGATTAAAATTCTTAAAAAACTATTGTGCATGTGCATTCTTAAATGATTATTGTGTGTTAGGACTAATTAAGTCAATATGAACAATAAGAATAACTATTACAACGAAAAATATAGCACATAAATAATAATGTAAAGTATGTAAGTATGTTAGTAGAGGAAATAACAAGTGATGTTATGGTTTATTATCAAAATCACGTGCTTTTCCACAAACGTATTAACTTCCTCTTTGTAGGTTCCACCACATCCTCACTCAGAGTGCACACTGGATTTTGTGATAAAGTCAAGTGGTAACCACTATTACCTTTAATGATTTTAGCTGTGTGGTACAATGATCTAATCAAATTCTCAATCCCTTCCCATTACATCACATTCTATTGACACATCCTGTGTCATAACTATGACATAAAATGCTGG
Organism: Triplophysa rosa; assembly: GCF_024868665.1. Lineage (NCBI taxonomy): Eukaryota > Metazoa > Chordata > Actinopteri > Cypriniformes > Nemacheilidae > Triplophysa > Triplophysa rosa. The sequence continues at coordinate 16,659,396 of NC_079912.1, read as the reverse complement.
TTCAAGTTATGTTTCTTGTCATATATTATGAAAATGGAAATATTCCACTTTCCAAAATATGGAGTTTTGAGAGACATTGCCTTCGAGTCGAATAAGAAATCTTCTATAGGCCATCTTACAAAATAAACAATAAAACTTACATTCATAGTTTGAGAAATAATGCATGTAAAATTTGATTTTTTTAGCTTCATAGAATTATTGTATTCAGGGTGCAGATGTGATATAATAAATCAGCAGCGCCACTTAGTGGTCAAAAGTAATATAGTCGTTAAATAAACTCTTATAGCTTTATAAAGTATTATTGCACTAAAACAAGATTCTTTACCAAGAACTAAACCTATTAAGCTTGCTATATTTGAAAACTACGTAAGCATTATCAAAATAACAAGTATTATATGCAAAATATCTCTTATTTTCATAATCGAAAATGTCTCCTTGGTTATTTTAGCTAGCATTACTGATGGGGGTGTAATAAATAAAGTAAACATAGAAAACCATATAAAACCTGTGCAGTGTTTTTACAGTTGGCCTGACAAACTCTTGTCCCATGTCATGTGACGCCGTGCAAACTGTTACTTGACAGCCTTTAAGTAACATTTCAAAATAAAAGTCGTTATCTTTAACATTTCATTAAATCCTTTACATTGTTTAAACTTGTTTATGTTGCTCAGAACAAAATACACTTTTTATGCTGTTCTCTTTTCCCTAAGCGTAATTACTATATTTAGATGTAAATGTAACTTTTTATACTTTCTTTTTGTTGGCTCCTAAGGCAAAATGTTAAATGCTTTGAATCTGATGCTTTAAATATCTTTGGATAAAAGCGTTTGCTACATTAATATGAAATAATAAGAAGAATAAATACATTTCATTAATATGAAATGAATAATCATCTTTGCACGAATAAAAATACACGGAATATACAAAATAGAACATATTACGATTTCAGATCGTTCATAAAAAATTAGCTTGGTTTTTGTCATATTCGACTGAAATGCTTACCCTTTGTTTCCACTCAATTTGTTATGTGTGGCTGAACTTCAACTAACATAAATACAAGCGGGAAAATCCCTTCCCATAGATTAAAAACGACGAGCGCGTGCAAACGTCTTAAACGTCTTATAGGACTTTTAATGTAAAATGTGGTGTGGTTTCAAAACCACTGCTTTCTAGGGTCAGATGGGATATTACTGTTTCATACACTTCGTATCTATGTCAAGGCTGAAACGGGATCAGCTTTTTTCTCTTTAAATTAAATTTAATCATGCGATTGATTTTGATCGGGTCGCTTTCACTGTCAATAGCAGCCGCTTATTACATTTACGTTCCTCTACCCAGCACCATATCAGAGCCATGGAAACTTATGTTTATGGATGCAATACTACGTGGTATAATGCATTTGGTAAGAATTTGTAATTGTTTACATGTTATACATTGTAATCAAAGCTGTGTAATTAATTTTCTGCGTGGATACATTATTTAAGCAATAGTGTATTTGAAGAGTTTGGTTCCAAAAACTCCGTTTTTAAAAAAATTCAAAAATCATGTTTTTTTGTTGTGCATTCCAATTAATATCAATCAAACTGCAGTTGGTTTGAGTAAAACACAATAAAAACATGTTTTTTTTTGTCATTTAGGAACCAAACACTTCATTTATTGTCATTTAATGGGCTGCTCGTTTTTATTAACTTTTTTTTATTTTACATTTACATTGTTTTTAAATATGTTTAAAATAACAGATTTTCAGAGAGAGAGACAGAGAGTACAGTATGAGAAAATAGTATACAGTAATAAAATACAGTGGTTCTCAAACTTTTGTTGTAAGACCCCTTTTGTGTATAGAGTGCATTGCTGCCCCCCACATAAAGATTTATAATCTTAAACTTAAAAAATGAATTTAACCCAAAACATATTCAGTGTGTGCTGAAACATCAACTCTTTTGGTTGGTGGTCTTATTTTTCTGATGTTTGATTGCACAAAATGTATGATACATTTCTATATTTCATAAAATGCATCAAAATGTGTGTCCCCCAGTTTGAGAACCACTGCAGTAATATCCCATCACAGACGCACACATTCAAGACTGTCCAGATTACTCACCATGCAACATAGACAATGTTATATATAATGATAGAACAGGTGCTTTCTAACTTTTCCCTTTTTTTCTGGTAGAGTTTTTTAGCTCACAATCTTGGACTGAGTGGCCCCTTTGATCTCATGAGATATGCTACTTCATGGGATGTGATATGGGGCCCAAAATCAACCCTAAAAGTCCGGGTCACAGATACTTCATTCTCTGGAGTCCAGGCGCAAGTATTTCAGCCCACTTTAACAAGCCTGCAGCAGCATTTAAAAAGAGGAGTAGTTTATTTCCATGGAGGTGGATGGACGCTCGGCAGTGGAAGTAGGTGATGTAGTTATTAGTTTATTAGTTAAATTGCATGTGATCCGTGTAACTATATTCTTTTGAGTGTGTTAGATGTAGTAGACAAACGAGATGTTTTCGGAGTTCTTAAAAAGTCTTAATGAGTCTTTAGATTCTGCACAGTTCACTGAAGTGTTCACTGTGAACAGATGGGCTCTAAGCACCCTCGGGTGGTTGAACATGGGAATACTTTTCACAATGGAGATTAAGATTTTGGTACAGATTATTATTCATACTCTGAATGTCAGATTTGTACACTGCAAAACAAAAGTGAGTCTGTTCGTGTTTGTTTTAGAACCACACATGTGAATGTTATTCAGAATTCCAACACTTGCATCCCTTGATCTTTCTTTATGAAAGTGAAAATAACTTCTATTGGTAAAATGTGTGTTTAATCTATTTGTTTTTGTTTGTTTGTTTTGTTTTAAGAGATGCAAACATATTTTCTTCAGTGCAGAACTATGGCTGAAGAACTGGATGCAGTTGTAATATCTATTGAGTAAGTAATATCCCTTTTAAATTGGTTTTGCATAATTTTTATATTGTTTGTATAATTCATTCATTTTTCTGTTCAGGTACCGTCTAGCCCCAGAGGCACGTTTCCCAGATCAGTACAATGATGCTCTTGAGGCCTCCAAACGTATCCTGACAGCGGAGGTGCTGGATCGGTACTCTATAGACCCAGAAAGAGTGGCCGTGTCAGGTGACAGCGCTGGGGCCAACCTAGCCGCTGCTGTTGCGCAACGGGTATAAAGAAATTCCTGTAATGTCTTTACGGTCCCAAATCTATGCTAATACGCATATTTTCATCATCGAGGGGAAGCAAAGCCAAAAGATAAAAAGGAGTGTGGAAAATGTTTAAGTGCTAACTATGTATAAACCATTAACATTTATGTTTAAATTTAAACAATGTTTAAATACATTAACATGTATTTCTCTTAATAATAATAATAATAATAATAATAACAACATGTATTTACATTTATGCATTTGGCAGACACTTAATAATTTCTCTCAATAGTAAAACCAAGCAACAACATATTAAATCATATATAAATATCGTAACCCTACCTTAGAGCTGCTCACTAAATGGCTTAAATACACATTTGTTTATTTATGTTTTTGACAGATGGCATTGGACAACAGCATTCCTATTAAATTCAAAGTTCAGGCTCTTCTCTACCCCGTTCTCCAGGCTCTGGACTTTAACACGCCCTCCTACCAGCAGAATGGCAACATTCCTATTCTCCACCGTCCACTCATGGCTCGCTTTTGGCTGGAGTACCTCAATGGAGATCCTACACTTGTTCCTGCTTTACTGGCAAACAACCACACAGCTCTGAATCAGGGCCAGGAGATAGCAGCAGCCAAAGCTAAGATCAACTGGACCCAGCTTCTTCCGGCGGCCGTTCAGAAGAACTTTAAGCCTGTGGTTCCACTGCAGGGTGACCCAAAGCTGGTGGAGATGCTGCCAGGTCTTCTGGATGTGAGAGCTTCTCCTTTATTAGCTGAGCTGGACGTGTTGAAGGCTGTGCCTCCTGCTTACATCTTGACCTGTGAACACGATGTTCTGAGAGACGAGGGACTGATGTACGGCAGGCGACTGGAGGAGGCTGGAGTCGCCGTCAGCATTGATCACTATGAAGATGGTTTCCATGGATGCACGAGCTTTGCTTTCGGACCCTTCCGATTCTCTGTGGGATTCCGGAGTTTTGGGAACTACATCCAATGGCTAATTAAAAACCTCTAGCGGTTCTTTTTGGAACATATAATATGAGATATAATATGAGACAGATTCAATAGATTTCTATTTTTATGTTAAATTTATTTTTATTTTAAACCGTTTAGAAGGAATCCTTTTATGCAACGATTCAATGCAACAGAGTATTTGTGAAAAACTGAATAGGAAAAAAGCACAATGATTTTCAATGCCACTGAAATATTACATCTTTACCTCTGAATTTAAATAGTTATCAATATACTATTGTTTTAGTATAAGTGGGATACTACTACTTTGTATTATATGGGTAATGCCATAAAATTCAGGATGATCCAGATTATGCAAAAGATGCTTCTGTGTTGACAGAATTTTATCCAGATAAGGTGGAAGGGGCTTTACCAATCTAAAGAGTATTTTATTGAACTAACCATTGGACATGTCTATGAGTGCAAAATGCATAAGCATTTTATGAAAATAATATTTTATATGTGCATACTTGGTAAAAGATACCTTTTGACAACTTTTAGAAGTACACAGTATGACATTATGGTGACAAAACACCAAGTTGGGTGCATTGTGGTTTGAAAAAAGTAAAACATCTTTAAACTAAAAGAGCTTTTAGAACGCTAAATCGTTTTATGGTATCATTTTTCTAATGTCTTAAACTGTAAAAGCAGATGAGAAAACAAGATGCTTCTTGTTTCATTCATTCAGGATTTGCTTTGATAACCCATTTTTATGCACCTACACACACACAAACACACTGGTTTCCATGTTGTATGGGGACATTCCATAGACTTCCGTTGATTTTATATCAGGCTTATGATACATTCTATCCCCTATCCCAACACCTAAACCTAATAATCACACAAATCTTTCTGCATTTTTTTATTTTTAATAAATATCATTCTGTATTATTTATAAGCTGTTTTCCCTCATGGGGACCTGGAAAATGTGATGAATACCAGTACACACACACACACACATTGTGCTGACTGGCCTAGTTTTCTCCAGCTGCAACTAGGCATGACATATGAACAGATGTGCATTACAATGCCTCAAAGAGGACCAGTGGTTTTGAATCAAAATGAGAAATTTATAATACATGCATTTATTTGAGTGAAAAATCATTGTTTAAAGATCATTTGAAGTATTGCTGATTTATTTGAGTTTTTGTTGCTCTCCTAAATGATTGTGTTTAGCTGATTTTCACACTAATCTACACACACAATAAGAAACAATTTTCTGCTCCTGTTATTTTACCACTCTGTCTGTAATCTGTTAACTTTGTTAGCACTTTTATGATGAATTGTGAACTTGGTTTTGAATAAAGCATATGCTAAATAACTGAATGTAAATGTATATTCGATAAAATAAAATATTTCAAATGCAAGAATGTTTCTGAAACAATTTATGTAAAGCTCAGTGTTTGGTTTACCATGAAAACGTGCACGTTTTATCCTCAAATATTTTTTTCTTTCTGCATGTTGCACATTCTCACGTGATCTACAAGGCATTTTCTCAGGACTCAAGTCTTAGATTTGTAATTAACAAATGTAAAATGTTGTGTTATGTAGTGTTTTATTATACAAGGAAATGTATGATAATGTATGATTATAAAAGGCAACAAATATTTTTGAAAGACTTTATTTATCAGTCAAATTAGGAGTCTTGACGTGTAATTGAAAATTGCATGATTGAATTATAGAAATATCTTAAAGTGTGGGATAATTAAGCCTGCTACATCACAAAAGTGTTTTACTAAGAGATTTACAATGTTTATGTTTTGCGCTATTGCAGCCGACAGGCGTTTCACAATCGTGACGTACATTAAATGTGACGCTATGTAAACAACTCACACGACCAGTGAAGAACGTTTCAAAATAAAAGCCCACACACAAATAGACTTCAGTTATGGGAGCGCTGAGATGGACAGAATGATCGTTTAAGCTTTCCCTAAATATCGCCACGTGCGCGCCTGTTACACCAAAACCTTAAAATTAAAGTATACTTCTGATCTCTCGGTGCCGCTGGCTATGTAAATGCACTTACGGACCTAACGTGTCTAAATATACAGACAACAAACACAGTAAAACAACTTGACACATCTAATAAAAATTTCGTATACAAACTCAACATCGAATGAATTAAAACGATCATTTACGTCTTACAAGAGAACCTTTAATATAAAATTTGCTGTAAGTTTCAATCATTCTCGCCTCCCTGCAGGCAGTACTTGTGCAGGCAAGGCACAGGTGTCACGCACACACACACCCATTTTGTTGACATGCACATTTCTTTTATCGGTCCACCTTTTTGAGCATTGAAGAGCATTAAAAATGCGACCAATTTTGTTCGGGACGATTTTACTGTCAATAGCGGTCGCTTATTACGTTTATATCCCTCTGCCCAGCAATGTATCAGAGCCATGGGCGCTCTTGTTTACGGATGCAGTAATACGTAGCTTAATGGACGTGGTAAGAGTTATTATTGGTTTGCATTGGTATTCATATGTACATTAACCATTTTTGTTACGGTTGTAAAATAATTTCTAAGTGGATACATAAAGGTCTTCCTTGCAGTCGTTGCAAGCAAGCACACTTCTGCTGAATAAAAAGAAATAAAAATACAATAGACAACATCACAGAAATTCTAATGGATTTAATAAGGCAATGCATTGATTTTAATGGAATCTATAATGGTCTCTGTGGGTCTCTACTGGTAATGTGTTATGCATCTTATCTGGCTGAAGCGAACCGACAAAACATGAAATCCTACTGGAATGAGGCCAAAACACACTACGTGACAGAATATGTGGGTTTAATGGTAAACAGGTGATAGTTTTGTAATGGAAACCATTCGAATTTCTATTGGATTTTCCAGCATGGACACATGTGTGATGTGTGTGTTTATAACTCCAAAAAGGTTTTCATTTACAGGCAATGTGGACACATTCTGTTTTCCTAAAGGGATTTGCAGACCTAGAGATATTTGACCAATGCTGCTCTTTGATCTTTCTAACTTAGAGTTTTTTAGCTCACGACCTCGGACTGAGTCATCCCTTCGCTTTTGTTAAATACTTCATGTCATGGAATGAGATAGAGAGTGCACAGTCCAGCCCGGGCGTCCGTGTCACAGACGCTTCCTTCGCTGGAGTCCATGCGCGGGTGTTTGAATCCACTTTAGCAGGCCACTTAAAAAGAGGTGTGGTCTATTTTCATGGAGGTGGATGGACGCTTGGTAGTGCAAGTAGGTGATGCATAGCAAAAAGCACTTAATAAATACAACCTTTTTAATGTACAGAATGTCAGATGATCTGTAGTGTAATCTGTTAAATCTCTCTTTCTGCTTCTAGAGATGGAGTCGTATGACTCGCAGTGTAGACGGATGGCTGAAGAATTGGATGCAATCGTTATATCTGTCGAGTAAGAAATGCTCAACAATTTCTTGGATGTGGTCGATTACATTATTTTATAGATACATCACAGGTCATAATTAAGTTAATAACCCATTTCTACTCGTATTGTTTATGTTCAGGTACCGTCTAGCCCCAGAGGCACGTTTCCCAGATCAGTACAATGATGCTCTTGAGGCCTCCAAACGTATCCTGACAGCGGAGGTGCTGGATCGGTACTCTATAGACCCAGAAAGAGTGGCCGTGTCAGGTGACAGCGCTGGGGGGAACCTAGCCTCTGCTGTCACCCAACAGGTATTGAGTTTAAGTCAGAAATCCCTGCAGGTGTCTACATTGCCAAATGCATGCTAATACACAAATTAGTTCGTTATTGATGTTAACAGAGCTATAGGATGAAAAATGAAATATTTTTTCTTTTATATGTACATTGAAATTGCCCGAAGGTGAGGTTACCTTGTTCGGTTTTGTTTTTTTAATGTTAGGAATGTTGCATTTAATTATAAAGTAATGGATGGATGGATAGATATGTACTGTATATAAATATATATAAATAAAAGATCTATATGAAATATATATAAAATAGTGACATAATTGGTCTGTGTCCTTACAGATGGCCTTAGATGCCAGTGCACCCTTTAAGTTCAAAGTTCAGGCCCTCCTCTACCCCGTTCTCCAGTCACTGGACTTCAACACGCCCTCCCGCCAGCAAAATCGCAATATGCCCATCCTGAACGCTCCCCTCATGGCCCGCCTTTTGCTGGAGTACTTTAATGGGTCTCAGGCACTTGTTTCTTCTTTGCTGGCGAACAGGCACTTAGCTCTGAATCAGGGCCAGGAGATAGCAGCAGCCAAAGCTAAGATCAACTGGACCCAGCTTCTTCCGGCTGCCGCTCAGAAGAACTTTAAGCCTGTGGTTCCGCTGCAGGGTGACCAAAAGATGATCGAGATTCTAAAGTTTATGCTGGATGTGAGAGCTTCTCCTTTACTAGCTGAACAGGAGGTGTTGAAAGCTGTGCCACCCACTTATATCATGACCTGTGAGCTTGACATGCTGAGAGACGATGGGCTGATGTATGGCAGGCGACTGGAGGAGGCTGGAGTCGCCGTCACCATTGATCACTATGAAGATGGTTTTCATGGATGCACAAGCTTTGCGTTCTCGCCCACTCCGTTCGCGGTTGCATTGCGAAGTTTTGGAAACTACATCCGTTGGTTGAAGGAGAACCTGTAGTTGGGTTTATTGACATGTATGGGGACTAAACATGTCCCATATTAAATTTGCATTTTAAACATTGCCAAATTGTTTTTGTATTTAATAGCAATTTGTAAAGAACTTAACAGCCTGATGCTGCAGAAAATGTTTCGGGACTTTTGCTGTTGCAGTAAGAATGAATTATGGGATGAAACCAGTTGCTTTGAGAGCTGCTACTTGGGGTGTTAGGCACACAATTAAATGCAGGGTTGATTTTCTGATCAAACTTGATTTAATACCTTAGTGTGATATGTAAATGATTTATGCAATGCTAAACTGATCTACAGTATAAAAGGGTAGGTATATGGGACGCTTATTTCCATATGCATACATTTTTATTCCTTTTGAATTTTCACAGATTTGAATGTGTTATGTACATACTCGAATGCAGGGAAAACTTCATTTACCACCTTAATGTAATATCTAGATGATTTCTGCAATGCTAAACTGATCTATTAAATTTCATAAAAGGGTATTTTGGACCCCGGAACTAGTTTATTATACATTTTTTATAGATTTAAAGAAATGTATTTCATACATTTGCTTGAATGAAATATTCAAGATTATATTTTATTTATGTGGAATAATAAAAAAGTCTCCGTACATTCTGTTTTCCAACAAAAATTATATATATCTTCCATAAATACTCTTTAAGGCGAGCCATAAAATCTTCTCTCTAAAGCACATCAACATGTTTACCTACACCTCGTATCTGTTCAAATACAACACTTTTGGGAAAAATGTTCTACTTCTGTCTGGGAGAAGCAGAATGTCTTTGGTGGTTTCTTCGCTGTTGGCAGTCAGCAGTTTTGACAAAAGGGAATTTCCTAAAAACGGAGCAGTATGGGGCTTTAAAGAAACATGAGCTGCAAGGGAGCTGTGGAGGGAAGCTATCCATCACTGTTTGCGCATGGGAAACGCCGGGGGTGCAGATAAGCGCAGTGGAATGCTGGTGCTCGCTGTTTTCCTGCTCACCTGTGGGAACTTGCGTTGTTAGTGCGCTTTGACATTTTCCTCTAATTGATAGTGTGGGGACCATAATCGATTTCTGTGTTTAACAAACTGTACCGATATTCTCAGGGTAAATAAATGTGTTTTGAGTTTTACTATAAATAAACAAACAAATAAATAATGTATTTTAGCAAAACATTTAGCAATACTTCTTCTTGACAGCTGTTATTGTGTTGCAAGCATTCTGCATGCCAGTTACCAAAACAGATACTGCTATCATCTTTCAAATATGTTGAGTATGAGAAACACTGATATTGTTGTTTTTTTGGGGGAGGCTTAGATTATGATCATCTTTGTTTTTAAATCTCACATTTGTTTTGAAACAGTTTGTCGTGATTGTGCGATTCCTGTGCTACACAATAAAAGATTGACAGAAAAAAGGATACCGTTGCTAAGTCTCTTGTTCCTCTGATTTTTCCCCTGAGAAAAAGACCCAAGCAATTTCACACGTGTCTTTACTCGAGTTTCAGAAGAGATCTCGATGATGTCACAATCCATGCACAGATTTGTAAAGACACATTTGAGGTTCAATATGAATGCAAACAATTCTGCTTAAACTTATTGTGAACTATACTATTAAAATGAATTGTATTGCTGTATACACTATACACTACATGTTTTTAAGTACAATCAAATTGGCTTTACAAGTCATTTTAACTTACTGTAAATGTTGTCAAGTTGTTGATGTAACTTCAAAAACATAAGATAGAACAGCTTGAAGTGATAGTTCAGCCAAAAATGATAATTCTCATCATTTATCATGTCAAACCTGTATGACTTTCTTTCTTCTGCAAAGCACAACAGCTATTTTGAAGAATGTTAGTAACCGAACAACAGAGGCACTCATTCACTTCTATTGTATGGACACAAAATCAATGCCAGTTAAGCGTAAATTGGTGCAAGTTAACAACATTCTTCCAAATATCTTTTTTTGTGTTCTGCGGAATAGTCATTTTTGGGTGAGCAATCACTTTAGCTTCTTTTGAAGACTTAAAGTGATGTATAGCAAATAACTCATTTGTATCTATTTTGTATTTCTGGGAAGAAACGTTTAGGTGAAACATCCAAGTTGACACTTAAATGAGACACAAGTCTAACAATCTCAGAACATTCACATTTTGACTAAACACAAAACGGTACTAAACAAACAAAACATGATGTTTTCATTTTTTTGAAACGCACATAAAGATTTTTTGTTTATTCAGTGTTTGTTAGATTCCTTTGAATGGATTTGGTGCTTGTGCTGTTTTTACTTTAAGTTAAGTTAGTTTCACATACAACTGTGACAGAAGGGTGGATTTCTAATTCTTCTAGAGTTTAAGACAGTTCGCCTGCAGGCCGTCCTGAACGTATCGTGCTGACTGGAATAACCTGTTGTCTTTCATGCTGCGACAGAAACACCTCTGTGAAACAATAGAGATGTTTTTATCTCAACCACCTCAGATATTAAGTGCGACTGATCATGTCACATGATCAAACTTGATCTTAAACAGCTCGATGGCAAAGTGCGAGGCACTTCCTGTTCCCGGCAGCCACATAACCTGATACACTTTTTTGATACAACTTTGCGTAAGTTGCCTTCAGGAAGAGATTTTCATGCCAGAGTCTCGATTCCTTCATAGGTTACTGTGGCATGTGTAAGGCGAGGAGTAAATGATTAATCACAGAAAGCTCTCAGGTAATTTTAAAAGAAAACAAAACCGAAGGAGGCCGATGTGAACGCGGCAGTTCACATACCTAGTGCGAGAAGGAATGTTATTTTTTACATTGTTCAAAGCTTCCTGAATTTAAGGGCTGTTGCTTGCACGAAGCCAAGCTTTTTGTTGCTCTGTGTTTTTGTATGGTCATTTGTGGAGTATACCTGCAAGATTTTGACATACGAGGCAGCTAGACACTGACTCACACACACATTAAAAGCCTGTGTTCACTTCTGTCAGTCATTTCATTATAACAAAGCCAGTTACTGTTCTCTCAATGGGTTTCTGAAAGCTGTAGGTTTATGGTGCTTGCTTTTGCTCATACATACACCTAACCTTACGTTGTTAAAAATAGGGCACAATATACTGTATTTTTAAGGCCATTTTACATCGTGTTGTATAGGATTAACAGAAATGTCTGTACAATTAATAGATAATGTCCTGGCAGAAAAGCAACAATACATTTTTTTAGTTTTATTTAGGTTAAAAATAGTGGCATTACTAATTCTGCACTTTTTGTAGTACAAACATGAAACGTACCCCAAATTGTTTAGGTGAGTCTCTTTTGACCTTGTGACCTCTTTTGAACCCATAAGAAAACATAACAGATGTGATGGGAATTTTAATATTAACATCTCAATTATTTCTCACAGATAACAATGACATTAAATAGAGAACAAATGGAAACTGAAATCTCTCGTGTCTCTGATATTTCTCCTGAGGGAAAGACCCAGAAATTTTACAAAGGTCTCAGACATTATAGAGTTAAAGAAAAGATCTCAAAAACTCAGGTTGGTCAAGTCTGCAATCCAACGTCAATATTACTGAAGATATCGATATAAACCTAAACATTTCTCATCAAATGTACCCAAATCCAGATTCTTTTTAGTTTACTCCATTCGTTTTATATTTCTCTTAATGTATTTTAACAATTGTCTTGTTTGTTTCTATTTTGATCACTCATTTTTAAGGAAAAACATCGGAGACTACGTTGATATTTAAATGAAAGAACTGAGAACAACAGATCAGATCTTCTGAGCTGTGGAAGAGCAACATCTGAGCAATAACCTTTCGCTGCAGCAAGTATCTAAACACCCTGAACACTCCACCAATCACACAGCAAAGTGCTAAAATCACCCAGAATACCTGGCAAACACTCAACAACCTTCAAACAACCTCAACAGCCGTTTTCATCAACACTTGATATCTGTACTATGACACATCGTTCAGATTCACAAGCCCATACGGAGACATTTTGAAGCACGGCAACCATTTTTCTGACGACGTGTCTGATTTGGTGTTTGGAGTTTAGATCATCTATCACACCCCACCCACGAATGACCATTTGGCTTTTGCAGCTTCTCAAACTTAACAGAGAAAGACTGCCAAACTCTAAAAGCACCCGACACCCCTGTATCCCGTAACATTTACATCTCCATAAATCAGAGGAGTCTTCTCCTCCTCGGAGGACTTTCTCAGAGATCTCTGACCTGAAGAACATGTCTGCTTGAAAGTTTAAATAAGAACAACATGCGTTGATTTAAGCACTGATGTGAAGCGAGAGCAGGCATCCCTCCCACATGGCAACATCACGGCTTTGCTTCGCTCATCCCAGAGGGAAATTTGGGAATCTCCCTTTCCCTTACATAGAAGCGATGTCACAATACGTCCTTTTATCCTGACCTATACGTCTCATGGCACTTTAATTGCATGGCTTAAGCATGACAGAATATAATGTTAGCACCCCACTTTATAGCTCTCCCAAACTATTTTTCTCCCCCAACTCTTTTTCATTTCCTCCCCCGCTGTTTTCCATTTTTGCGCATTTGACACTAACAAGATTGCTTTTTTCTGACGATAAAGTGGGGCCCCCAAATTTAAGGCCCATTTTCCGAGCCAAATTCCGTATTCCTCAAACTCAACGGAGCATTGAATCAAGACCCTGTAACTCTATGAAACCCCCCATGTTCTTTGCAACGGATATGATCGCACATTTATCAGCGGCCCAGCCAGGATTTGCAGCCCCTGCGGCTTGGTTTTTAAAATCCCTGAGGATGAAAAAGCAACTCGCTTTAGCTGCGCTCAGCCCTATCAGCCTTGGCGCTCACGCCACATAGTCATACAATGATATCAGATTATTTAACAGAAGTGAATGATTTGAAACAGCCGTCGTGTTTTTCGTCAAGTAGAATTACATTCAGAATTAGATTTAAAGCAGTGGTTGCCTCTGAAAAACAATCTGCCATTATACAGGGTTTGTGAGTGGTTGCAAGGGCGTTGCTATGTGGTTGCCAGGGGGTTGGCAAGGTGTGCTGGGTGGTTGCCAGGGTGTTGCAATGTGGCCATCTTAAATATAAAAGCGCTTCAAAAGGTTTTTCACAGTGATGTCGTAGAAGAACCATTTTGGTTCCCCACAGAACCATTCAGTCAATGTTCTTAAAAGAACATTTCGTTCTTACATTTTTATAGTCTAAAGAACTTTTTATTTGCTAGAAAGAACATTTTGTGCAACAGAAAGGCTCTTTGGATATTTAGCCAAAAAAGGTTATACGGCATTTATTTTTACCCAAGTCACAATAGCCCACCCAAAGTCTATCCTTTTGACTTTTCTTACTTATATTTTTACATACCAAATGAAATTATAAGTCAGAATGCTTATTGTGTGTCCCGGGGTTTCTCAAACATTCAGCTCCAAGATAAAAGGAGTCGACGGGGGAGGACTTCGGTCAATCACGGCTCCACACCACACTCATGTTCCATGGGCCAAAGTCACTCCCTCCACCACCCCACACACACTAAAACCCAAACACTCACGCTAGAGACACCCATCATTCTGCTGATGTGGTCGGGTCAACCTAAGCAATGATTTTGTCACTCACTGGCTATTGCTTCTCTTGGCGTCAGCTAAAAAAATCCCAGCCAAATCTACCCTGCGCATTCTCTTCTGCTGGAAAATCCCAAGTTTCCGGCCCGTCCTCGGGTCGCCTGCCGCTCTTTTTTCCTCCTTTGTGTTGTGCCCTCCTCCCTTCCACCTTGTCTGTGCCAGATATGTTCATATTAGAGTTGCTTGTTGCATTGTTTAAGTTGCCTATGAGTCAGGGTTGGACAGACGTGTCAACACCGTGGCCTTCTGAGACCGCAGACGAACACAGCTGGCTGACAGAGATAGAGCGAAGGAGAGAACGCAGAATGAGGCAGTATGGGTGTGGAAACAATGAGAAATGTTTGAATTAAGAACGAGAATGAGGTTTATACCAATGTATCTATTGTTCTACATGTAATAACATTTTATTGCGTTGTATATTGTACATCATTTACAAACCCGTATGACTTTCTTTCTTCTGCAGTACACAAAAGAAGATAGTTTGAAGAATGTTAGAAACCAAACAACATTGACCTCCATAGTATGGTCACAAAAGACATTTTTCAAAATATCTTCTTTTGTCTTCCAAAGAGTCATTTACAGGTTTTGAATGGCATGATGATGAATAAATGACGGAATTTAGATTTTTGGGTGAACTGTCCCTTCAATAGTGCTCAGATTTATTTATAAATCAATTTCTTGAATGGAAAGTAAAAGATTACAGTCTTAAGCTATAGTTCTGTTCTCTTACTGTATGACCACCATTGTCTCCTTTGTGTCTGTTTTTGTATCTCCTCAAGGATTTACTACTTAACTATTTAAAAGAAACATCACCGATATAAACTACAAAACAAAGTCGAGTAAAAACACCTCATCCCAAATCTCATGCTCTGTTTTATGCTGACCACAACTTTTCCAAAGGAAGACCAGTCAACATCCTCGAGGATGAATGAAGCCAGTTTGGTCACCTCCGTTCATCTGCTGTTGATTTATAACCGCTGATCTAATCTCAGCGTGACATATCTGGCACAAACAAGCCTATGAAAAAAGCACATTTTGTTGCTCGCTGTGGTGCCTGTGGAGCGGGACGGTGCTTGGGTCTGAACCATTCATAACTTAAAAAACATCTGTAAATACTCATGTGAAGAAACTTCTAATCACTATTTACCTCCATGTGGCACCTATAGGTTAAGTAATAAGATATGCTGGTAATTTTATAGTTATTATGTCTTGAAGCGTAATGATCATAAATGGGGACAATGTAAAACAGCTCTGCTTTTAATGATACATGTTAGGGTTTGTTAGAATTTTGTACTTTTGCTGTAAATTTGCTAATTGGTTTGGGGTGAAGAAGACGTGTTACCGAGTGATGTGAACAAATAATTTCGTCATGTAAAACGATATATAGCATTATAAAGAGTTACACACGCTTGGACAACAGGAAGAAACTCGGTCTGGCCGTTTTGGACCTTGTAATTTCGTTTTTAAAGGGGCCCACCAAAACCTGTCAACTTGATGGTAGTAACAGAATAGCTCTTTAAATCAGAAGGCAAAAAATGGCCAGCCCCTGAGATCGAGCACAATACATGCAATACCCCCCAGAATTTCTAAATAGGACCAGATTGCAAGCACATGTGAAAAATCAAATACAGCTCGCTTTTTCCGTAAAGTAGGCCTACGACATTACAACACAGAACAATGCACGAATCCTAATAAAAAAGGAAATTAGGCCTACTTTGTTGAAGCAAAACTAAATTATTTTACAAAGCTCGAGGTTATGGGACGTTGTACATTTACAGACGATTCAGGTCACTTCCACAAGTGGTTACATAAAGTTCTCGCAGTGCTCAGAAAATCAAAAACGAAAGAGGATCTGCATTTTCAGGAAAGTACAATGTTCACGGTTTCCCTGATATGTTGGTCTATGCTGCCCCGCCTCCATGTTTTTTTCATATGTACAGAGAAGGAATTCTGCTCAGCTTTTGTCTCGAGCTGCGGCAACACACGCAATGGTCAGCATGACAGGCTCGCACAGCATGCAGTACATCGGACTTCTGCTGCTGGCTGCAATTCTCCTGCAAACTATAGCCGTGGCTGTGACTTTCATTTATTTTAGCAACGTCCTGTCGACGGTAAGGATCGTATACCTTTTGCTTTTGGTTGCACGTAAACGCAGAAGTGTTGCAAAGTTTTTCTGATCGCTTTGTTGCGCATGTTGCGACAGGGATGTGAAGGTGTTATTTCAGAAGAAATGAATGAAGTTTGCTGGGTTTCGCGGTTGGAGGAACTAAGAGTTTGTTTGCAGAAGTTTTTGTGCTTGCATTTTGTTAGGTGGAAAGATGCCAACAGGTCGCTCAGTGGAGCCTGAAGTACAAGTTAAGCAATAGCAGGCGGGCCATTCAATGTGGTTAATACAAAAAACATAAACAAAAAAACCGAAAGCTCATCAATAAAAATAAACAAGCACAAAATCTTAATTTTGGCATGATTAAGATTTTTTGCATTTATGATTTGATAATAGACATGTTTTAGGTTTTTATGTATGCAAATATAATAATTATTACGTAAAGGAAATATAATTGGAGTCTTAATTTTTGCATTTACGTGTACACAAAAGTGACTTAAGATTGGTTAAAATTATAATTAGAGTTTACTTTTTACATGCTACGATTTCAAAAAATGGTCAGATATTTATAATAGGAAGAAATGTACGTCTTAATATTTGCACAGTAAACTAATTAATTATTATTATGATCAACTCGTTCTTGCATTTCGTGTATGATACAATAACGTTTGATAGTTATATTCACATGCTCTTATTTTTACATGTTATGTTAGCCAAACGATTGCGTGTATTTTAACTGGGGAATAAGGTTATATGAAAAGCTGCGCTTTTCGATTTTTAAATGGATCGTGAAGCAAATGTTGCCTTTGAAATAGTTAAAACCACACGCTTTAATAAATTCAATATGACTTTGATTGTTATTTACAGATGAAAGAAACTTTCTCCAAGAGCAGTGTTTCGTGTCTGATGCGTGCCAACCTCAGGACTATAAAGGGTGAGGAATTAAAGGCGGGGGAGGAAAAAGACGACCCCTGCTGGCAGGTCACGCAACAGCTGCACTTTCTCATTGAAAAGGTATCGGCTTCAGTGGAGCCGTGAAGTCATATAGCCGGAGACAATGAGCTCATTTATTACGACCAAGATCGTTTTTCGGTTTTTAATTAATTGAGGAATTTTCTTCATTTTTCTAAGCTTAAGATACAAAACCCAATTATTAGAAATCACGCAGAAGAATTACTCTTTGTTGAAATGTTTAACTCAGTTCTGTTTGTATTCTAATATATGTTTTTCATATGTTCAACAGTCCATGTCCAGTCGTTATCAGAAAGAAATTTCATCAGCGGTCAAAGGTATGTTGCAAGATAAAGAGCCAAAACACATTAAGATTATTTGTGCTCAAATATATAAACTCTGAACTGTAAACGTACGTGTGGGATTTTTAACAGATGAAGTCTCCAGAGTTCTTCCCTCGCTGGTGATCCAAGACCAGGACGATTCCCCTCGGCCCAAGATTGCAGCACACGTGACAGGCAGTTATATACCAGAACCAGAAAAGTCAGGAGGTGAGTCTCGTTTCAGGAAAGACATAATGAAACCAAATTTATCTGGGATTTGTTGGCATTTACCTCATGCAGCTTTTGTTTCTAAATCCTAATCTGAGAGTCCACATTCACCTGTTCCATAGAGAGTAAAGTCAAAATAAACCGCACTGAGCTAGTGGACAGATTGGATGAAGTCCAAATCAGATAAAATTCTTCATAACTACACAGAAATCTTGAAGCGCACTGAACAATGACTGTGCGCTTTGTTTACATGCTGGCTTCCTTGAAAAGGAGCTCATAAAACACTTCACGGCTTTTATGTAGGGCAGAGGACATATTTATGATGTCTCTCCAGTCGCCGTTTCATCATCTCTCTATGGTCATTTGGCTAAAACAAAAACTGGTTTGTAATTTGAGCCGCGTCTTTGAAACAAGCTGCCAAATGCTGAAACAATACGGCTTTTCTGTCAAACCCAACCCATAATCCTTGTATTTGGCTTGACGATGCAGGTCTACCGAACAGGAAGGTCTACGGCCAGAAGATCCAATCGTGGGAGTCTGAAACGGGTTTGGCGTTTCTCCAGAACGTTGAGTTAAGTGACGGGGAACTGGTGGTGCCGCAGGCGGGCCTGTATTACATCTACTCGCAAACTTACTTCAAACACACGCTTATAGAGGATGTGGAGAAAGATAAGGAGGAAGAGGACGGCACGTCGGGCGAGTCCGTCCGGGGAAAACCGATGTTGCAGTACGTTTATAAAAAAGTGAGCTCGTACCAGGTGCCCATATTTCTTATGAAGAACGCCCGGACGACGTGCTGGTCACGTGACACGGAATACGGGCTGTACTCGATCTACCAAGCGGGCCTTTTTCAGCTCGGAGGGGGGGATAGAGTGTTCGTGACGGTCAGCAACGTGAGCACCATCGATATGGACGAGAAGTCAAGCTTTTTCGGTGCGTTCTTGGTGAGCTAGACACAACAGTGACACGGCGTGGAAAACGCACTCGAGATGAGAGACAAGACTCGGCTTGCTCGGCATTTTTACCTGAGCGGTCTTTGATAGGCAGCCAAACGCCGCAAAACATTTGGACGTGTTTGCCGAGATGCACCGTATCCTGCCAAAACTGTTAACTGTGATTGAAGAGATCTGGGAAGGGGGCAAACATGTGGCGCTTTTTTGTGCTCGCCCAGCGCGTTCAATCATAAATCAGTTTTTTTTAGCGTTGGAATGCACTGCGAACGGAGCGTAAACTCATCAAGTCTGCCTGGAGGGGCGGAGAAAAGTGCGGGCTTGCCGGGTTGTTTGGACCTGGGGTGTCTGTCCGGGCAGGAAAAGGAAGGTGTGACTCAAAGCAAGTGTGCCTTAGGATGAGCTGCAGGCTTTTCTTGGTGGCTTTCATCCTTCTCTTCTGTGACTTCATGTAGCAGTTTGTGTATGTGTGAAAACGAATATAAACGGCTTATTTTTAAACACACGAGACTTCTGTTTCTCGCTGTTTTGGCTTTAAGAAATGCACCTGCACGTTTCTTTACGGATCATGCATCGATTGTACTTGCGTAGTATTGGGTGTCAATATCTGCACTATTATTGTGTTTGTTGTGTTTTTATGAACTCGTGAATTTAGGACTTGTACATTAAATGTGAAAATCACTGTGATGTTGTACAGTATACGGTTGCTTTGTACAGATTTTTTGTATATACATTTACACCAGTGTTGAACATATACTGATCAATGTACATAACAATGCAAACCTGACACCACACAAGTAACCATTTTCACCATGTATGTTGTCTGAAGTGCACACAGTTAGACACTTTTAAAGGGGCAGATTCACCCAAACGAAACTTCGTCCATCATTCACTCTTAAGTCATTTCACACCTGCATGACTTTCTTCTGCAGAACAAAACAAAATATATTTTGAAAAATGTTGGTAACTAAACAACACTGGACTCCATTGACTTCCATTGTATGGACACAAAACCACTGAGACATTTCTCAAAATATCTTCTTTTGTGTTCCACAGAAGAAAATGTCACATATTCAGTAAAAGAAAGTCTTTTTTTTGGGTGAACTTTACACATTTGTATAATTGCTAGTGGAGTTTAACAACGTCTTATTCAACTGCCGCAGTTGCGCGTGTTTTGCATCATTGTCCAATATGTGCCTACATGCAAACAATAACTGCTTATTTATTTGCAGATTGTGTCACATAGACAGCATGGAAACCATTTTTGCGATGCATATCCAAGAATATGAATACATTTAAAATGTCTTTGTTATCCACAGGAATCATCTACTTTCTGTGCCTGTTTTTCATTTATCAAACCCATTTTATGTACAGTCTAAAATATGTTTCCTGTTATTGCATCATAAAACTTTTTTCTAAAACTCCAGCTTTGATTTGGGTTATCTATCATGCAGTCATACATGCTTTTTTTCTCTATTTCGCCCTCTTGTGGTGTATGTTCATGAATACGACTGGGCAGAAATCCAATGCATTTACAGCACTCCATAGACTTATTACATTACGTATCAGACTATCATTAAATACATCAATTGATCTTTGGGAAACCAGTGTTTAATAACCTTAACATTCAATTCAGAATATTAATTTGGGTGATTTAGATTTTAAAGGTACTGCAGACACCAGTTAAAGGGATAGTTCACCCATAAATGAAACTTCTGTCATTTTGTCACCCTCTTGTCATTTCAAACCTGTATGACTTCTTCTGACCACAAAAGAAGATACTTTGAAGAAGAATGTTGGTAAACAATGGCAGTACACATCACTTCTATTGTACGGACACAACCAATGCAAGTCAATGGGCACCGCTGATATTGTTTGAAATATCTTCTTTTGTGTTCTGCAGAAAGAAAGAAAGCCATACAGGTTTGAAACGACAAGAGTAAATGATGACAGAATTTTCATTACTAGGTAAACTATCCCTTTAAGGACATCAACATGATATTTATAGATGTTCTTTTATTTGATGCTCTGCCTGCATTGCAATTTTATGTGACTTTACTGGGAATTAAATCATTTCATTAAAAGCACTTAAAAATGACAATGCCACATCAATCGTCATGTTATAGATACACCATCACGCATTGTTTTTCTTACCTACCAATTCAGTTGCAGTACCGAGTCATGCACTCGCATATGGACGGCATATGTTTCATAGCAAAGCTTTGTTCTAACTGTAATACACCCTTGTAATTGTTTGCTCTGTTTAACAGCACAATGCCTAGGAGCAACTGTTCGATTTTTTGCGATCCTGTTTTTGTGCATTCAGGTTTCGATATACAGTCACATGACCTACCGAATCTCAACCAGATGTCACTTGCAAACAGGTCATTTATACCCAAGTCATTTGTGAAATGAGAGACACGAGTCATGTTAGGATTTTTCTTTTTTTGTGGAAATATGTTACATTTTTATTACATGTTTTTAAATGCCCCAAGGAAAAAAAAAAATTCGAGACAGCAAAAACTAGCACGATCAGGACGACAACATAACTTAGACAGAAACCGTACATACTGCATTTGTGTGACTTGCATCTGTAGAAATTGTATACAGCCGATGCCCTGGGAGGACCATAATCTATGTTAAGTGATACCCAATAAATACTGCAAATGTTGTTAATGTAACTTACAAAATATATCATAAAATGTACTTTTCAATTGAAGTCTGTGTACAAAAAACGTTTATAAATACAACCAGTCTCTACTGATGCTGTAGGGTACCGTTTAATTCACCAGGTCTCGTCCCCAAACCCCAATCTGAAAATCTTCCACATATGCACATAGTGTGACCCGCAACAATGAGGTCAGGAATATCTTGCCAAAGATCGTGCCATATAGATCACTTGTACTACTCCGTAAAAACAACTTTACCAAATCAAACACTTTCACCTCTTCTAACAGTGTGCAAAAGAACCGAAAACTAGTACAAATGATTTAGAGGCACAAGCTTCAGCAATAGTTCGTTTAATTGACAATGTGAACTGAAACAGAATCACAATAGCTGCCTTATCACAAACTCCGGTGGCACCAGCCCTTCGGTTTGGAACACAGGGCTATGGTTAAAAACTAACTTCCGGTGCTCAGTCATATCTCATGTCCAACGGTTCATCAAATCCTTTGTCTTCGTGAGGTCCTGTAGCCAAAAAAGAGGCCACGGGTGAGCCGGCCGCCGCGGAGACGTTGAGCATCCCGCCCGCCCCACTGCCCGTAGCGTTCCGCACAGCGATGCTGGTGACGTTGATGCCCAGAGTGAGTCTCGTCTGCTCGAGGGCTTTCTCTGGAACCGCGAAGGCCTCCAGCTTCTTCTCACCGTTGGCCATGTAAGAGTTTTGACAGCCCCTGCATATGCAGTCCAGACAAGCTTTGCGGTTGGAGTAACAGGGGCACCGTTGGCCGCGGCATGTAAGAACACTTGGGTTTTGGGTCGCCCTGCCACACTTGCAACCCTTTTTCTCCTGCGCCTTCTTATAAACCACTTTCGTGGGGCTCCCGGGAATGAGCGCGTTACTCACGATACGCTCTTTCGTCTTCTCCTTCGATTTAGGAGCTCCCTGTTTCGACTTAGTGCATGATTTTTTGGGCCCGTGATGGTCGAGGGTCTTTTTGACATGTTTGGGGGGCACCAGCAACGTCTTGGCCACTTTGGGAAGGCTGCCACCGTTGGGCACCGCCGCCATGTGAGGCAGAGTTTGAATGGGAGATTTGGGTTCACACTTGACGGGGGCGGAGGCGGAGGCGCCCAGCTCGGGACCCCGCATGAAGGTAGAAATAGGTAAGGGTTGAATCTTTTCGCTATCGCTTTCCGACCGCGAGCGCTTGCGGTTGGTCCGTGGGCCTCTTGGCGTCACGGCAGAGCAGGATATTCCAAAATGCTGAGACGTTGGGTGCTGGGGCACGACACTATCTTGCGAATCGCGCGGGAGCGAGGAAAGCTGCCGAGTGGAGCTGTCGATGGAGGCGAAGGGTCCATTTGAGTTTCCAGAAGGCTCGAGAGTTGACGGTAACAGAACAGAACATTCATCCTGGGTTACGTTGTCTGGTTCCAGAGTCCTGAGTACCTCCTCAACGCTCAAGAGGAGAGTTCCACCATCATGCTTAATATCCTCCTCTCCAAATTCGCAAATGTCCATGCTGCTGGTGCAAAGCTCCTCATCGGCGGACACCGCCTCACACACGGGGATCTCGCTCGTAAAACTCTCCTCTTTCACAACCTGACTGTCCTCCACGTCTGGATCATTCGTCCCTAGCGAAGGTAAACCTGCTGTCAACTCCTCTACATTGGTCAAACCGTTACAGTCCTGAAGACCGTTGATCCTTTGAGGACTGAGGCCTTGTTCCTCCGTCGAAGGGGACTGGCCCTCATCGGGGAGCGTTTCTGATGTCGACGGTGTAGGGGACTGGTCTGGTAAAAACAGAGAGAGAGACTCGTCCCCGTTGTCCAATGAGAGGCCCTCGTTCAACAGAGCCACTATGTCTGAGGACCCTCCCACGGGGCCTGAAATGTGCTGGGCAAGAGGAGAGCGTGCGATGTACTTGCAGAGCTTTCTGTAGCAGTCCACCAGGATACATAGCTGCTTGTTTTCTTCGAACTGCTCGTAGTCTTTACACCAGCTGCACGACGGCTTCATGATCATCTTTTTGCCTTTACATGATTTACAGACGTAGTGCTGGCACGAGGAGTTGTTTGGGGCTATTGGATCTTGGAGCAAATTACCTGAATAAAAGAAAAAAACAAGATGTTAAAAGCATGCTTGTTCGTTTGATGACACAACAAC
The DNA here is from genome assembly GCF_024868665.1 of Triplophysa rosa. Taxonomy (NCBI): domain Eukaryota; kingdom Metazoa; phylum Chordata; class Actinopteri; order Cypriniformes; family Nemacheilidae; genus Triplophysa; species Triplophysa rosa. The sequence continues at coordinate 16,635,604 of NC_079912.1, read as the reverse complement.
ATGCAAATAATAAATGATTAGGCATAAATTAATACTTACTAAATGATGCTATTCATCAACAGTTAATCATTTTTTTTTGTACATTCAGAGCAAATGCATACTGTATAATGCAACAACAAGCAATGCATTAAAAACAAAACGACAAATACATTTGGTCATCAAAGGCTCAGCAAAACAAAAGCCACACAAACGCGCTGACGTTTATGAGTCACGTGATGTGGTTCATGTTACATACACGGCATATGTTCAGCAGGGTCCCAAAAACACGCATGTATGTAAACATTTAAACATAATTAAAACCTATTTTATAATAATAAAAGTATTCATATATTATTAATGAAACGTTTAATGCATATTTAAATTCGGTATCATGTTTTTTTTGTAAATAAACGAAACAAAAAACTCTTTACCATTGTAATTTGGGTCATTTAAACTCGAACGCTTGAACTGTCGCAAACATACTGGCTTTTATATCTAATAAAACATTCAATTCATTACTATAATCAATATATACAGCATGCATTTACTGATGTGTTTATAAATGCCTCCGCTTCGAGACATCATTATTGTCCGCTTCTGTTGTCAATGTGTGTTAGCAATGTGTAGACTCAATGGGGGTGTGTCACGGTCGGCGGGGCTTTGGAGATCACGAGAGGCTGTGCGCGTGCAGCGATCAATCACGCAGTGTGATGACACATACATGTAATAACACAACACGGACTCACCACAAACAAGGCAGCCGAGAGACTGTCTAAAAAAAGGCAAGAGCTTATAAATTTCCGTCAAAGCCTCGGGGTCCCGGGGATCGCACTGCAGCACCAACCGACAAGCTGACACGTAGAGAGTGGTCGCATTCACCGGGTTCATCTCAGCAGCGTCGTGCTAGACAGATCCAGTTCGGGGAGGAAAAAAGAAAAGGCTTCAGTCCCGCCAGCAGCCCACGTATCATCAATGCCGACGAACCCGGGCTTGCAATATTCCGTCGACTGTGAAATGCAATGCAAGGAATGCTTTATGCAAAGGAGAATTCACCAGATATCGGCGCACAAGCACGCACAATTCGTCTCTGCACATCGCATTCGTTAAAACCACTCCATCTTATCGTTTGCTCCTCTTCCACGGCACGAAATTCGGCCGAATCATCATCATCATCGCTGGGGGAGAAACGATCGTCCACGTCGATCCGAATCAAACGCAACGACGCATTTGCGAAATCTGATCAGTGATACTCCATTAAAAACCGTTATACAGTTTCGGTTTAAAATTCAACAACAACACGCTGGTGGCGCTCTTCACCCCACCGGGCCTCCGATTACCACCAAATTCAAATACAGAGCACAGATTAACGTTACACTCTCGGCCTCATTCCGAATGCATGCAGTCCTTGTTTGCCATGCTATTCCTGAGGTTTACTTATAATCTCTGTGCATATATGTGATCTGTGTTAGATCGCAGCGGCGACCGTGCGTGGATCTGAACGCAAGCACTCTGTTATTGTCCGCCGCAAAAAGAACAACAGGCCGCTTTTCTGTGTCAAACCTTCAAATGCACGCAAACAGTTGGAGTTCGTGCGCCGGTAATTCACCATGCGTGCTTGTGGATTATTTTGCGGGCCGCGTGTAACGAAAAAGCCGCGAGTTTGACGTCCGTTTGATGTTAAGTACACCGGCCGACAGTGTGAGCTGCGCCTCCAGGATGTCAGGAACAAAAATAGGCCGCTTCTCTTCTTTTAGGATTTATCCTGCCGTTTTCCTTTCGTTCTGCGGCGTAGAAAGCGTTACGTCTGGTGAATAAACAAATTTAGTATCCACGACATAAATGCACGAGCCATTCGCTTGAAGAAAAATATTTTACTATATTCTGTTGCGATTTTGAAATGTATGTGTATTTGAAAAGGCTTTCCCCTCCCTTCCTCTCCGCATTAGAACAAGGAGGCGGCGCTGCTGTCCACATCTCGCGAGAACAAGGCAGCCAGCGCGACGGAAGTGCGAATATCGCGATACTATGTTGTTGGGAGGCTATCGTCTTGAACTCGCGAGAAGAGATCACAAACCCGTGCGGTTGATTGGTTTCCTTGGTTACATAAACGTTTTGTGTGGGCCGTGCCCCTCGAGAAGGAAGATGCCCAATGGTTAAAAGGGGCTACAATTTTAGGCAGTCAGTTAACAAACCATTGTCAATAATATTCCCATTCTTTATTTTAAATCCCGAAGACGTTTTTAAAATAAAACTGTTACGGTTTTATCGCAGTGCTGAAGACAGAGTATTAAATAAATATATATAAAACAAAAGGCGTGCTCTGTACAAAAACAGGAACAAATACAAAAACAAATATAACGCAAAAATTGTCATTGTAAAACCTTGGCTTTCAAAGTTTGCTTCTTCTGACGTCATATGTAAACAAGCTTGCGTCGTATCAAATGAACGTCTTGAAAAGTGCCACATAAAATTAGAAATAATTTCTATAATGACGAGTTAAATTTTTTTACCTGGCACAAATAATTAGGCTATAAGTTTTATTTACATATACAGGAGGCAAATTTCTGAAGCATTCCCTGGTTTTCTGTTTATATACTTATTAGGGCTGTCAACGTTAACGCGTTAACGCATGCGATTAATTTTTCTATTATCTGAATCTCTGTCAGACAGCGCATCCGTGTTAAGTTCTCTTTCGTGCTTGAATGGATAAAACCACACAAGATTATGTCAGAAAGCCCGTTTTGTCTAGCATTTTCTTAAGCAAGACTTCAAAGTGTAAAATAAAATCTTAAATGAATGCAAAGAGTTGTGAAAATGGGAGTGCGGTGACGGTCAGATCTGCGTACTGAGACAGCTCTTAAAGGGGCCACGTTCTTAAACGTGCTGCTCTGACTCCTGTCACTAATGTTAATCAAAGAACAAAATAAAAGAAGAAATCAATGTGATTTTGTAGCTTTAATGCGAAATTATAAATTAAATGCAGAAGAATTCTCATTAAAGACTGTAAAATGTTTGAGAACTTCCTTCAATTTCTGTATATTTCATGATAGCTCTCAATTATATTGTTGAATGGCTATAATTAATGTTAAAATAATCAATTTAATAGAGACATCAGTTACAATACTAATATCAAAATGTTTTCTTTCATTCATAAAATGACGCTGTTAAAGAAATATGTTGTTTCTACATCAATTTGAAGATTAAATGTGAAATTATTAAAATGTAAAAGTATATTTTAAAATATTATTATTATGTGTGATTAATCGTGATTAATTTTTGTAATTGATTGACAGTAGTGATGGGAAGTTCGAGTCATTTTTGCGATTCGGATGTTTGAATCTCGTTCAGCAAAATGAACGAATCTTTTTTCGAGTCATTTCGTTCATCTGAGCAGAGTTAAATTAATGTTGCATGTTAATAGCCAAATTACCCCATAACGTTTATTTATGCTAGTTTTGATCAGATATATAACAAGAAATAACTTATATTGTAGTTAGGTACAAGTTATGAGAAACAGTTATTTAATTATTTCCTGACAGCATTTCTGTGAAGTTATGTATTTATAATTCATTAACAATTTTGGGTCACTCAGGTATGCAATAAGGTTTACAGGTTGTTGTTTTTTACTAAAAAGTCTCATGCAGTTTGCAAAGTATATAATAATAGGCTATTGAAATCATTTAAATGTGCAATTATTTAATAAGAGATCACTTGTGTAATATATGCATTAGACATAAACACTGACTTTACTAGTGTTGCTTATGTTTATATTTTGTCAGCACAGTTCTTATGCAAAATAGTTAGTTATTAAGATAAATTAAAAACACATTCAGAAATCCACAAGAAACATTTATGAATATTATACTGACAGAAAAAAGAACAGAACGGTACGTTTTAGAGATGATGTTTATTGCACATATCTTTTGATCATTTTAGATTTCTTCCTATAATACAACATATAACACGTACATCATGCATTTGACTGATGATCCGGGAAGTGGTCACGTAACGTTAAAGACGTTACGTGACCTGTACCGGACTCGAAGACTCCGGTACAGGCTGCAGGTTTGCCTGCGGAGCTACCATTTGACAAAAGAACAAAAGGGCTCGGACCCGATGACTCGAGAGACGAACTAATCATTTCTCTTTCCGGTATAAGGACTCGGACCCGATGACTCGAGAGACGAACTAATCATTTCTCTTTCCGGTATAAAAGAACGAAAGGCCTCGGACCCGATGACTCGAGAGACGAACTTCATTACTGTTTCTGGTTGTTGCACATGCGCGGTCAACACAAAATGAACGAATCACTCGCTGAGACACTCGTTACTCCCGAGTCATTTTAAAGATTCGTTCAAAAAGAACGAATCATTCATGAACGACCCATCACTAATTGACAGCACTAATACTAATATTTGGAACCTGCACACAGTTTGAACAATTGCATTTGGCATTTAACTAGCGCCATCTAATGCTCAGTTGTAAATAAGAATCACCTTATTTTCTTTACGCACATACTTTCCACAGCAAATCTTGTCTCTTCCAAACTGAGAACCATTTATGAATTATGATATTGAACCATAATTTACTGTGTTGCATTTAAATAGTTACTGCTACAAAGAAAACAAAAAAGTTATGTGGACTACAAGTCTATAACCTCTTAAAACCAATGTTAGTTGACACAAATCCAACATCTGTGTTCTTTCTCTAAGACTTCAACTCAATCCACAGCACTCTGATAAAACAACCTGCTCATCAATATTTTTAAATACTTTTATTTAAACATTTCTTTAGAAAAAGCAAAGTCTGAACAGTAAAAAGATTAAAATAATGATAATCCCACGGTTTAATCGGAGAATCGTATTTAAAAGCATCATTCTAAACAATGGGTCTGATATTTGTCTTCAGTACCACACAGGCTCTATAAAAAAACCTGTGGATTTTCAGATGGACATTAAAGCCCAATAAACGATCAACAACATTCACAGCAATGAAGTATTGTGCGAAAGCTATGTTCCCACAAACACACAATCACTGAGCAGACTATAAACAGGTAAACATGTCTTTAAATGACAACAAACAAGTTATTTAACAAAACACAAGACCAGTGTAACTGAAGAAAGAAATACTCCTGTATAAGTTTCCTGTATAAACATCAGTATATAGGTATTACAGAGTTTATTTGAACAAATGTGGGCTTTATCAATCTGATAAATCAATTCATGTTTTTTTCCAAAGGCAAATTTAAACCATTACAAATTTTAACTAGTTGGGTTATTTAACAGAATTTTTTTAACGGAATGACATGAAACCAGAAGGAACCAATACTGCCAAGATGTATAACACCATTTAAAACCATCAGATTCTAGATTTTTACAGACTCTGGACTTTACATTATCTGAGAAAATGCACACGATGGGATTATGGCCTGACCATATTCACAAAATCAAGACAGGAAGCTCACAAGCTTCGGCACAGTTGTGTGAAACGGCAAAAAAAACATAAAATAAATGTTTAAGATGTGTTTCTTGTTGGCTGCTGGTTGTGAGGCTTCAATCTTTCAAAACATCTGCATTCCAAATCCCTGTTAGAGGTATAAAACACGATCAAATATTAGTACTCAATGCTTCGCAGCACTACGCAAGATCAATGAATAAATAAAATGTCCAAATGACGGCTTTGGTTACCCTACAAAAACTTCATTGTTAAACCTTTATCAAATTTACACAAAATTTGGCGAGTTTATTATTTCAATGTCCTTACAGAATCATCTTCCATTATGGCTGTAGAGTCAAAAAAGTCTGGTCTGAGTTCTGCTCTTTCTCTCCTGTTTCTCGATGGTGGCTGTAAAGTAGAAATGACATACAGTAAGCACAATGACAACCATGTTACATTATGAAATATAGTTTTGCTGCCAGAAACATTGCAAACATCCCCGAGAACTTGAGCAGCGATGATCACATCTGTAAATTCTTACCAGATCTATCACCATGGTGTCCTCGAAGTCCTCGTTCATGTCCTCCAGCTGGCCACGTGATGACATCATCACATCTTCAAAGATGGGCTCGGCATCATCTTCCATGAGACCTCGCCTGCATGACAAATGACTTGAGTTCAAAGTTCATGCAATCTTTTGAAGTGTCTACTTTATTTGTATTGCTGTCAAGCACGTAATAAATACAAGACATCCTCAAATCCCAGGACTGCGAGTACGTACACCTGCTGTCTCACTCCACCGCTGCGTGACTTCATGTAGTTCATCCCGCCCCTCTCCTTTCGGTTCACCTCATCCATCTTCTGCTGCTGATCCAACCAAGACATCTGCATCGGAGGACTGGAAGTGAAGGAATGAAATGACATACAGCAGGTGTTTAAATTACACAAGAACGTTTTGAGAAATGTTCCTCCCAAATTGAAAAGAAAACATACTTGTGCATGTAGTCTGGTTCTGAGCCTGGTTCCGATGAGTCCTGGTCTGGGATGTGTTCTGCTGCCTGTCTGGGGTTTTCTCTGAGGACAGTGGATGTTAGCTGTGGGGTGTGGAGACCCCCTGGTGTCTGGAGGCTGTCGTTGCGCATCACCCACGAGCCTTCCATGCTCTCCTCTGTCACATGACACAACAGAAAACCACGACTAATCAGATTAATCTCATATGACTTCAATTCTATTTCAAATGCAGCCCGGTGTATTTACTGAGTTTTTATTGTCTTTCTATAGTTTTAACAGACTAAAAGCAATTCTTTATACCGTCTGGCCGTCTTTTTTGCTGTGCCGGTCGGCCTCTTTTGCTTCGGACTGTGCTGGCTTTGCTGGTTGTGCTTCCGGTTGTGACAGACAGTCGGTCATCATCTCCACCTGTCAACAGTGAGTTTCTGTAAGCGATGAGTGGTAGCCACACATCCTCTCTTCTCTCCATCATATACTCTGTCATAAACTTCTCCAGGTAGGAATGTCTGTAGCAGAAGAGAGACGATCAAACACATTTTTAAAGACAGACGTATTAAAACCCTGAATGAATGCATGTTTCCTATGATCTTTAACACCTTAAAGGGATCCTTAACCCAAAAATGAAAATTTTCGGCGTTCATACCCAAACGATTTTCACTGGTGATGAGCCGAGTGAACGTGCAAATTCACTCTCTGACATAGATGGCCCTTAATTAAAATCAGAAATACCCCGGTACACAAGGTGGCGCTGTGCAACTTTATGCTTCTGACAATCGCTTGTCACACAGAAGAAGAATTCATCTTGCTTCCTCTTCGTCAATGGCCCTGTCCCAAATGGCGCACTCCGGTCTTGTGCACCTCCTCCGAGTCCACACTTGGTGACGTCAGGAAGTGCAGACCTACAGGGCACTAGGCACGAGTCCACAAGGGTACATGGGAGTGCATTTTGGGACAGACTTGAGGTCATCACGCCAGAAAGAGCAATAATGTGAATAAGAAACTCATTCATTAATTAATTTAGAATTTTATCAAAACTTCTGTGATTGGGCGTTCGCAAGGATTCCTGGGCAGGTAACTTCAGTGGAGTCTGCGTCGAGGGCACAAAGGAGGTGCTCGCGAGCAGACTTCTGAGTGCTAAAAGGACAAAATGGGACACCCTACGGACTCGTAGACTTGGCAAATACAAGCAATTTAAGTCCACGAGACCGCAAGTCCACATGAAGTGCGCCATTTGGGACAGGGCCAATGTGTGCTCGGCAAGACCGGTTTGTGCTTGAGCGCCACCAAGTCGTGTTTTGCTGTAATTTCAGCAGCTCCAGGCACGTGAACAAAATCCATTGGTCCAAAATCCACGCCAATCTCATTGGTCGGCCAGTTTTTAACGTGGGGCTTCAAACCAAAAAAACGAGCCAGTCGTTTTTGCGCGTCGGTGTGCACACTCACATTGGTGCCCTTTGTTTAGTCATGAGGCGTTAAACGTTGACGATAAACGTGTGCAATCATCGTCCCAGTCTGGACAAGCTTTTAGATTGTTCCAAACCTGTATAAATGTCTTTGTTTTGCTGATCACTCAGAAGAAATTTGGAAGAAAGTCAGATCTCACCCACCATTTACTGCCATAGTAATGAAAATAAATACAATGGGAGTCAATGGGGGGTGAGCTTTGACAAACTTCCAGATATCTTCCTGTGTGTTCAGCAGAACAAAGAAATGTATACAGGTTTATACAGGTTTGGAACATTTTGAGTGCGAGTAAATGATGACAGAATTTTTATTTTTGGGTGAAGTATCCCTTTAAGGTCTTTGTTTAGATTCTTAAAGTGTTTTCTGTACTTACACAGTCTTCTTGTCCTGCCGTAGAAGTTTGGAGGAGAACTCTCAGAGAACTTCCAGAAAGGCCAGATTGGGCGGTGGGTATTCCGGTCCTTTTGGATTTGGGACCTTGAAGGCAAACTCAATACCATCCCTGAGGTAGAGAAGAACCCATTCGTGAGAATGATTTAAAACAAGCTGCAAGAACATCAGTAATGATTAATAATTCATCTGCAGGGTTTCTTACTTGTGCAGTGTGGCCACGGCCTCTCTGGTTTTGATCTGGTCCAGTCCAAATGTGAGTGCAAACCGTCGGGCCAGTTCCTTAATGCCGCTGACGTGGGAGGACGTTCGGTCCAGATTGGGTCCTTGGTCCTGGACGAGTTCATTAAAGAGCTGCAGGCAAAGAGAGAAACGAATCAGAAAGTTGCATCTTAAATTGTAATCTATAATCAAATGTAAAAATGCACCGCTCCTTAAGTGTATATTCCATACCTGCTGCAAGCTGAGGACAAGGGTTTTTGCACACTGAATCTTGTCCATCTGTCTGGCCTTACTCAATGTTTCTTTGATGATGTCTCCATAGTCATTATATTACTAAAAAAGAATCAGAATTCTCAGGAATCAATGTTTAACCAGCACTGAATGTGTGTAGCTCAAATGTATGAGTTTTCTACCTTCATGTATTGTTTGAAGATGTCTGCAGCTGCTGCCATGTCCACGATGTCAAAAATAACGAGTTTGCAGAAGGCCGCCAAAAGATTCCTCCTCTTGTGAAGAGCCTCGATCTTATTGGCTTCGTCCTCCTCATCGCCCTCTGAATAAAAATAAAAAACAAAGTGTAAAATTAAAAGAGCCTGAATAGTGAATAAAGTGGGGGCAGTCGTGGCCTAATGGTTAGAGACTCGGACTTGTAACCCAAACGTTGCCGGTTCGAGCCTCAGTACCAGCAGGGATTGTAGGTGGGGGGAGTGAATGACCAGTGCTCTCCTCCACCTTCAATACCACGGCTGAGGTGAGACCCTTGAGCAAGGCACCGATCCCCCAACTGCTCCCCGGGTGTTCACGGTGTGTGTGTGTTACTCACTGCTGTGTGTGTGCACTTTGATGGGTTAAATGCAAAGCACAAACTCCGAGTATGGAACACATTACTTTCATGAATATGTAAATTGAAAGGCGATAACTGTAATCCAACAGATAAACATGACCCTAAATTTCTTAGTGCTGATTAACTGAAAAAATGCACATTTCTGAGAAGAGACACACACACCCATGCTCTGGTTTTCATCATCCTGGTCAATAAACACATGATCCAGGACAAAGGTGAGCAATTCGTTCTGCAGAGTGCTGTCTGGATTGAAGACCAGCGGCTGCAGAGCTTCTCGACTGCCCGAGACCAACTGATGACTGAAGATCATCAGCAGGTCACACAGCAACATGAATGCCTGCAGAGATACAACATAAAAACAGCTGCTGTTAAAACCTGTAATACAACAAATAATGCACATTTACACACAGTATGTAACATTGACTATGAAGATCATTAAAGGAGTAGTTCTTTCATCATTTACTCGCCTTCTTGTCATTTCAAACCTGTGTGACTTTTTCTTCTTCTGCAGAACACAAAAAAGACATGTTGGTAACAGAAACCCGTTGGTCCCCATTGACTTGCATTGGCTTTGCGTCCATGCAATATAAGTGAATGGGGACCAATGGTTTTTGATGACCAACATTCTTCAAAATATCTTCTTTTGTGTTTTGCAGAAGAAAGAGTCACACAGGATTTAAATGACAAGAAGGTGAGTATGATGACAGAATTGTCATTTTAGGGTAACCTACTCCTTTAAAGAACCACAGCAAAGTTGATCATATCATTGTTTGTCAAGGATAAAACTAACTGGATCAATGGTTTCAGGCGTTTACGAACACGTCACTAAATCAGCAAAGCAACAAACAAAACAAACTTGCAGAAGGTTCCAGCTTACTTGCTCTTTGACGGGAGTGTTTACATTAGACAGACACTGCTGACACACCGCTAGGAAAGATTTCACCACCCTCCTCAATGCCACGAGTTCATCCTGCCCAGGAAACACACACAGGGGTTTATGCCACATATTTACAAGACTGTAAATTCCCACAACAGGTGGGATTTCTCTGCATAAAGTGCATATGAGGGCACCTTTGATGGCGATCCCTCAGTGATTTTCACCAGCTGCCACAGGATGGAGTAATGAGAGCACTGCAGAGCCTGAACAGCAATCTGAACACAAACCAGGAACATCCACGTATTATTTAATGCTGTGGATTAGGGGGTTGTTACGCACATTTAAAAAACGCAATTTATATAATTAACAGTTACTAGGTTTGTGCATTTACAAATGTTACATTAAATATAAATCAATAAATAAATACTGTCATAATAGGAAAAACCGAGACATGGCTGAACATCTCTACCTGCTCGGGCATGGAGCCTTGCTCGATCCCCATCTTCAACAATCGATAGCAGTTTTTAAAAAGGTCCCACTTTGTAAGGTCATGTGCACTACAAAGCATACAAAACAAACCTGAAGCTCAATCACGCATACATGATACCAACAAACACAAGGTGTTGCATTTCCAACACAAGACAGAAATCATCTTACTTGTGGAAAGCAGTGAGCTTCTTTAAAGTCGAGAGAACGTTGTAAATGTCATCGTCATCTGCTTCATCCCCCTAGGAAGAAAAAGGACTGAATTAATAACCACCTTTAACAATACGCATTTTTGTGCAAAGTGAAGTACTCCAGTCACCTCCTGCAGCAGGTCTTCAACCGAATGTGCGAATCTGTCCGTGAGCTCGTCGATGAGCTGACTTCGAGCGATGTCCACGCGGTTCATGATGGTGTATTCCTCGCTGCACAGGATGCTGTAGGTCTTGCTGCACGCCTCCAACACTTCGGCCTCTGTGTGCTTCTCCACCACCACCCGCGTCTGCTTCAGCAGAGCGTCTAGATGCTGAAAACGAAGAGAGCAATAATCAAGATATACAGTATGTTAACACTGCTATATTTGCCTTTTTTATCATCAGATATTTAATATGTGCAAGAAATATTTGGAGGCACAGACCCAGTCGGGCTTGGATACCAACTGACCTTTTCCATTCGTCCTGAACTGTACACCTCAAGATCAAAGAACTGTGGGATATGAAGGAGGTTTGCAACCTTTTCAGCTTCTGTTTGGTACTGAAAGCCAAAGCAAGAAAAATATGAAGCGTTTCTTTCACATAGCTCCACTCCTCTGATGACTAAAGCCGGTACTTTACCTTTGACAGCAGCATGGGCAGAGCAACAATTAGTTGCTCGGTAAGTTTGTTCTTATCGTCTATCTGAGTCTTCTTCTCTTTGGCAGTGAGGACCTAAAGGAAGCACAGAGAACCAGCAGAAAGTTATCAGACCCGTAAAACCTCAAAAGCAATGAACAATCTTAGGACGGCAATGCTTACTCTCTTTCCCGTTCCTCTGCCCACAGGTGGATGAGCTTCAGCGGCCTGTCTGATGGTGCAGACCATGAGCTCGATCAGGGCGCTCTCGTGTCTATCTCCCATTACTGCAAGAAAATCAGCAATCAGACAACATCAATGAACGACGCAGGAAAGATCTCCGAGCATCGTGATAGATCTCCAAAAAGAGAAACGAAGGTGTGTGGAGGATGTACCCTCTTCTCCCTGCACGGGGTCTTCCAACAGGAGCTCTACCATGCAGTCCCAATCTTTGAGCAGATCTTGCGAGCTGTCCCACAGACTGTCCACTAGGTACGCTGCATGTTCATGAAGCTGCCACACACAAATACAAAAGACTCCTTTATATTCTTAAGTTGGAATATGAATCGACATGACCGTACTCTTTAGGACTTGAGCCAAGCCAAATGAAGCCGAATATAAAATATAAGTTTGCAATAATTTTTTGCATTTAAAACCATAAAAAGTGATGTAAGTCTAGATCGTAGTTTCTCACCTCGCTCTCCAGGAAGAACAGCACCAGCATTCTGATCAGGTTCCCATTAGGGCTGTTTCTGCCTCGTCTCTTTGCCAAAGCCTCCTCCGCCTGAGGGTCGTGCCTGCTGAACAGCCTGTAGACAGAAACATCAAACTCATGAAAACATGTAGGGATTTTAATGTGTCATTATCGTGTTATAACGGTACAAACACAGACGTGCAGCAGTTCATTCATCTTACTTTCTGTGGAGGAACTCTCCGGCGGCCACGGCAACAGGACGATGGGCCGAATAGACTAGATGGTAGACGTTCTCGCAGTCTTCGTTTGATAGAGCATCCTCGCTATCACTAAAAAAAGAAACACAGACAGACAGATGATAGGCAGATAAAACAAGTAGTAAGAAACCCATGTGATGTGGATTAAAGGAGGAGAACTGCTCACTGCAGAATCAAAGTGACGAGCCGTATGGCCTCTACTGCCACATCGTATTCTTTGTCCAGCGTCATGGACACAATGCGATCCTGAGGGACAGGAAGTGACATTGTGACATTTTTGTTATTATCCCACCTCACTTATGCATATTCAAACATTACAATAAAGTAATATAAAGTTGTGAAGTAAGTGCATACAATAGTTTTCATAAAAAAATAAGGATTTTAAGGTGGTGTATATATCGGTTACCTTAAATCGATTGGTGAAGAGCTCAAGCTTGGGGAAAAGCTCTCTGTTGGTATAAAGGGTCTGAAGGGCCTTTAAACATTTGAGTCGAACTTCGCCTTGCTAATAATAAATACAATAGCATCGTTTATAACAATGATCTGATACATCAGATCAGATTCATTCTACAAAAATATTGATCAGAGATGGAAAACCACTTATATAGGAAAATGTAAATACTCACTCTGTCATGTAGCGTCCAGCCAACATACTTCAAGTAACTATCGTTGAGAAAGGCATCGCTGTATAATTTCATCCAAACTCCAATCTCCTCAATGCAAATAGCCCTGATCTCTGCTATAGCATCCCTGAAGGCAAGCAGGAAAACATGAAACCTTGACATTATATCAGAAAATTACTGTTTTAACCTGCTGTTTGTATTAATTCCACCAACCTGTATCGGTGAACAAAAATACCCTTGAAGATCGAGTTCATCATGTTCTCAATCTCATCTTGGTTTTCTTGAAGCTGGATGACCAATAAAAATAACAACATTTAAAATGTCATTTACAGTAGACAGATGAACACAAGTTTTGGACAAGGACACCTCACCTCTTTTCTCTTCTGAAGCAGCAGTTCTAGCTTTTCATTGGCTCGTTTCCCCGCAACCTTGTTCCGCTCTGTCTCATACTGCCTCTGTGTGTTATCCTGGTTGATGCTCAAGTTCAAAGCCACATTCACCAACGCTGTCATCAGTTTCATGGCTGCAGAACAAAACAACACTCATCAATTAACTCATAAACAAAGCGTGTTCAGTCGGAACAAATGTGTTGCGTCTCTAAAAGGTGGTTTAAGGTCAAAGCTGACTGACCTGCCAATGTACTGGTGTGTCTGAAGGCTCGGACCTGTGAGTCTGAGAGCCCAGTGAGCAAAGAGATGACTGTGTCCATCATATATTCTTCATAGATGATGCTGTACTGACACTGACGAATCAGAACGATGATGAACTCGCAGAAATTATATCGAAACTTCTTCCACTGTGGTCCTGCCATTGTAAGGGGGTAATCGCCACTGTCCTGGATTTGAAGATCAGAAAGTTAAGAGACATGCGGGCGGATTCAGTAATGTGAATTCAAATATGCATCAACAAACCTCATCGAATTCTTCTGTCATCTTTCTGATAATTTCTGCATTCTGCATGTTCCTAAACATCTCGATTCTTACAGTGCCTGTAATGCACATAAACACACTGTATAACATTCAAAACATCAAAGATATGCTATTAAAGGTTCGTGTAATTGCAATGAATCCTAATTCAATTTCTTAACGAAAATACATTTAGAAAATAAAACATTTAGAAGTGTGCCGAGACAAATAAAATAAACATTACCTTTACAACCAGAGCAATGAATGAAGAAGTTAATCAGATCTAAAAGCGCCAAATCTCGGTCTTGTTTGTAAGATTCAATCCAGTCATCAATAACACACTGGCGAAATAAAAAAGAAATCAGCAAACAAATATATCACACAGACTAAACCGAACTGTAAACATCGAGCTGTGTTGTGTTTTACCTGCATGGCACTTTTGCCTTGTTTGACCACCTCAAAGAGCGTGCCTGCTTCTGCCCCCTCTCCATTCTGATGGGCCAATCCATTTGGTCTCCGCCCACCTTTATCAACCGGGGACTTTCGAACCTTCTTACTGGCCCCCTTTGCAGAGAACAGCATTGCATTAAGAAAAGGGCTTTATACATCATCTGTAAACAACCATTTGCTTTGATCAGCAGTGGTGACCTCACCCCTTGTTTTCCAGGCCTGCCTCTCTTTTTCTTGCCTTTTCCTTCTCCAGAATCGTCCAATTCACCGACGCTCATGCCTAGACTTACTGTGTCGCCCTGCCCATCATTTGACGAGTCCCTGCAAAATGCATACGTTTAATATCAAGTACTATAAAAATATATAGTGTATATTAACAAAAGGTCAGTGTACTTACTGTAACACAGTAAAGTCTGAATTGATCATGATGGGTTTCTTGTCAAAATGACTTCCACAAACGTGTCACTCAGAATTTGTGAATATGTTTGAGACAGCAGGTGCCAATAATAATTGTTTAGTTCAGGCCCTGAATGCTTCAGACAACATAACCTGTGAATAAAATAAAAAAACAATCAAGATGATGCTCAAACTTTAATGAAAAACAGCAACACAATTGGGATCCTTTAGTCATTTTTATATGACTATATTTTTCATAGTTATAGTAAGAATCACAAAAATAAACTCAAATAAATAGTATAAAATAATATTAAGTTTATATTTGTATTTTAAACCGATCATGTTTCAGTAATATGATTAACCTCGAACAGCCACTAGGGGCAACACAAACCATGCTTTTTCAATAAAACCAAACTCTAGGCAAACAATCACAAAATATTAAAAACTACTAAATTAAATTATTTCAAATGTTTATTTTTGTTTAACCGCAAACAGAAATTTGTCTTAATCACTTGTACTTAATGCAAAAATAAAAAAACACATTTGTGAACAGTAAAACCGCCATTAGGGGGCATCCTAAGCATGGCTTTTCGCTGTTGCTGTGGAAACAGCAGAGATGAATGCGAGAAGGACTACCTGGCAACAGAAATATGATATGTCAAGATCTAAATAAAACTAGTCCATTTTAACACCATTATATAACACATCAGATAACTATTCCGCTTCCGGAATGATACAGACGGTCTAGCTGAAAGCATCTTCACACATGATTTAATCCTAACCAACACAAGATGGCTCCCCACCCCCAGAGTTTCCAGACTGTAGATGTTCCTGTGGATGTTTCAAACCGCTCGCGACTCAAGCACACATCGTGATGAAATGCATCAGGAATGCACACGAGAAACCCTCACGTTACAAGATATATACGGCCAGAGAGAGGTTTTACAAGCCTGCTGTAGGCTGGTATTATGAGTGGATACATAAATGACAAAAAAAAACAATCACACCTATCATATAATGCGCCCATCCCCCATACAAATTTGGATATCTGGAATTAAACTCTGGGTTTTGCTTTAGAAATAAAATCTGCACTTTACTGAAACTCAACAGCTGACCATTATATAATCCCACCAGAGATGGGCAGCACAGTGCTGACCATGAATTTACCCTATAAGACCCAAAAAGCTTTGGAATAAGAAAACAAATTGTGTTTAAAAGACATTCTTAAAGAAGTAAGTGCTCTGTTTGCTCCGTGTTCAGATTCATTGGGTTACTCAATCTCAGCTGTTCTCGTCATACATGCTGCGTCTCTGTGATAAATAAGTGATGTTAGACTATATTATGTACTGAGGTCACAGGAGAGGGAAGAAAATGTAATTTACACCTCAGCAGTGAAGCTGGGGACCGCCAGGAGAAATGAGTTCATTTGGGAACACTAGAATTTGAATAGAATGCCATGTCAAGATTGGCAATATACAATCGGGAAAATAAATAAATGCACATTTAATGGTTCACAATGTTAATTTATTTAAAATGACATCTCCTTATGAGCAATCAAAACTAAAATTTGCCCAAAATTTGTGGCAACACAACAAAAAAAAAAATAACTGAAAAAAAAATTGGGAATGGTGTTTAAAAACAAAAGTCTTTCACAGTGCATCGAAACAACTCCAATGTCACACAATTATTTAAGCCAAAAGATAACAATATCACTTTGTTTAAAGAAACAATATTTAAAGTATCAACTTGTAGGAAATCAACATATGAACAACCTGCAGCTGCCTCCTAAAACGTTTTTGTTAAAAATAACAATTGTTGAAAATAAATCAGACTTTATTATTGGGAAAAAAACCTCTTTACTTTAACCCCAAATCAGGGTAAGCTTATATTAAAAATTTCTAAGTTCGGATACGATTTCACTTCACGTCAAACCACATAACGTAAAGTAACTTGCAATTTTACTTTCAAACAGAGATGGCAATAGAGAGGGCAAGTTACGAATCGCAGCAACATTACACTGCGACTGTGAGAGGACAAAGCAGTTTAACGTCAAAACAATATATTTAATGTAAAAAAAAATTTTAAACTCACGCATTGCAAAACTAGTCAATGCACACACCGAAATATCTTAGAGAGGTCAAGAGAAAGAGTTTTATACAGTTATACAGAACAAATCCAGCAAGAAATTCAATGGATCAGTGAATGTGCTAATAGGCCTGAAGCATCTTATCGAGCTGGTGGAGCACGCAGCACAGATTCATTAGAGTCTGGGGACACTATTAAATGCTTTGCACGTATATAGTGACAGTAAAATGAGGCTATTCCTGGCATCAGCCGGGTGAGATGCTTTTAAATCAAAACCAATTATAGCTGTTTTCTGCATGATGGAAACTGGCTGTTTTGCTGTTGTAGAGTCAAAGAAATTTGTTTCGAATCAATCCAGGCACTTTGTTGAGCCAGTAATGGGGTTAAACGTGAGAGAAGAGTACTTAAGTCCACAGCCTTTACATTATTTAGATTCGCTATATGCAAATATATATATATATATCACTAGACATTTGCCATTTGGGTAGGGTCCCTCCAAAGAAAACACAAAAAGATTTACATTCATGCATTTGGTAGACGCTTATATTCAGAGCGACTTACAGTGCATTCAGGTAATTTTTTGTATGTATGTATCGTGGGACCAAACCCATGACAGCTGTGTTGCCAACACCATGCTCTTCCAACTGAGCTACATAAACACAATACAGTCAAAGCACCACTAGCTTGGACAACAAGACACTAACAAATGGCAAGCGGCAAGATGACATTACAGATTTAGTCTTCCCTCTCCAACACTAATGAGATACGTAGCTGGCATACGCCCAAAAAACATATTTTATGTTAAAAGATTTTGTTTTGGTGAAACTGTGAGGACTGTCCACCAAATTGAGCACATTTACTTGAACAAACTGCAAACACTAATACTATTGTTTACAATTTTTAACATGCGAGTTAAGTCAATTCCTGTCCAATTGCCTGTCGGTCAAATGGTCCAGTGTGGTGCTGGCACCAGCAAAGTCATAAGTTCAATTCCCAGTACATGTACATGACATGCTGATATTTATAACCAGAATGTAACTTTGGTTAAAACCATCTGCAATATGAAGGTAAACAATTACTTTCCCAACTTCTGTAATCTTATATCGTTTCGTACATCTATTACATTTAGCAGCCATATCTAATCTTAGCCTATATAGCCTTGAGAGTGATGATTCGTCATCCAAGGTAAATGAAAAGGCATTCAAGAGCCTTCTTACATCTCATCTCATCTGTTTTTCTCATAACCACTCACTAAAGACGGACAGCAATACCTTTCACAAGCCAACATAATGATCTGTGAAACTCTCAAAATAGCTTAACAATTGCCCTGAGAGACTGAGGAAAAACAGCACAGTTTCACACCCTCGCTTCGTCTCGCAGACATTCGTTCCCATCATATTTGAAAGAAGGCTCAATGTTAAAGAGACCACAGCATGTCTTAGGATATCAATGCAATCAAGGTCTTTTCAAGCGAGTGTGCTGCAGCGAGATGCAGTATCTGACATTCTAAATAGTGTAAGTACAGGTGGCTTGCCAATGTGGAATTCAATCTTTAGCTAGACGACACGTTAAGATCTAGTAAATACATTTGACATTGTTTACATTAGAGTTAATATAAAAATGATGTTGTCTGTTTAAAGACTGGAATGGCTTGAATGTCATAGACAGTATCTGTGCTGACAGAAGTGTCAGAATTGAAAGCCTCCTTTTCAATATTGATGCAATATTTTGATCATTTCGAAAACAATTTTGGCTACCAGTAATAAAGATATAGTGCTCATACTTGTGTAAAACATTTTACCACATTCCAATCCATATCACATAATTCCACCCAAAAATCGAATATGTTCATAATTAGAATGTCTATAGTGAATGCATATATCCGATGGAGTTCTGTATTGAACTGTATTGACGATTACACTGGGCATTAAAATAGTCACTAGTCAAAAAAATATCTTTATTCAAGATTGCACAATAGAGCCAGGTACATTTTACTGCCACAAGGTTTATACTGTAAACAAGTTTATAACCTAAATAGAATGCCAAATAAAAGAGGATTTAATAAGCATCCAAAGTCATCATCAAAACAAAGATTTGTTAAAGCACAGAGCAACTTTACAGCCAACATACTTCCTTCGGAAAAAGTTTTGTACAAATCACAAAACATTAAAAACACAATACTATTGATTCAGCTGCTCATAAAGCTTCTGTAATTAAAACGACGATCTATTCATTCACCCCACAGGTGATGCGATTCTTATCTCTTGAAACAACATCCATTGATCTCAGCAACACCGCCAATAAAATCCCAGGATAAGAGCATATGACCGACAGCGAGGGTGTTTCCATGGCAACAGCCTTCTGGATTACATGTCACGCATCTAAATTGCTCACCAAAAAACACTCATGCTCAGGGGAGGGCATAACACTAGAACTGAATTGATTGGAAGTCATTGTAGTTTAAAGCATTCATGTCAAATATTTGTTAATATGTTTTTGTTTACGAATGTGCATCTTAACTATAAACTTTAAAGCTGCTAACAATTATGAAAAGATTAATTTCTGGAGAAAACTAGGTGCTTTTGTTTACAACGGGTTATTATTGCTTATTTTACTCGTTTTGATCGTAGCTTCCTTTTGTATGACTGATAGTCCTTTCCTTCAGCAAACAGTATAACAAACTCACACAAATATAAACACATATTACATGATGCAAAAAAGATAAGTGACCAAAGCTTAAAGGAATATCTGGATCTGAATAATGTACCAAAGAGATTTTTTCTTCAACTTCACCAAAGGAACACAACCAAGGACACAAACTGCAGCCCCCCTTAAAGTGACAGTTCACCCAAAAAGGAAAAAGCATCAAGAAAAAGCAACCTAACAGCGCCGGCACCCATGCACTTCTATTGTCACAAAACCAATTCAAGTGAACGGGTGTAGGTTGATAACATTTTTCAAAATATCTTCTTTTGTGTTCTGCGGAAGAAAGAAAGTCATACATGTTTGAAATTACAAGATGGTGAGTAAATAATGACAGTTTACTCATTTTTGGGTGAACTATCATTTTAATACTGGATTTCTATTTTATAGCCAATTTCACACCACAAGGGAGATGTGTAATAAAACCCAAACATTTGGGTTGAGGCCTGCCAACGAATTAGCGTATATGCAACACGAGGGAAGAAATATAAGTCCTCAATGTTCAGATAAGACCAGATTTGCATCCAACGGTAATACATCTTCTTTATGTGTCTTGAATATCTATGAATAGCTCCAGGGCTGAATGGAAAACCATAGCCTATTGTGAAATCAACCATTTTACATTTTGCTGACAGTGTCACGTTTGACTAGGCCAAGATGTAAATTACAACCATAGCCTTTGTTTGAAGTGTTTTAAAAAAACATCAGGTCCCTGACAACAGTGCAAACAGAAACACTAACAAAGAACACTAATGTATTTCAAGGGTAAATCCGATGTTTTTACATGATGCTAGGCCTCTAAAATTCATTGGACTTCAACCATTATTAGTATCAAACATTTCGAATTTTGCACAATATAACTTACTAAACTACATTCCTTTCCAACAAACCACTGAGAACTGCATATCATATGCTAAATTGTTATTACTACTGTGGCATAATCATTAAAACCCTGAGCACAACAATCTCAGGTAAAAAAGCCTGTATGTGTAGGCCAACTATGTTCACTTGTTTTATTGTTCTATTTTTCACATGTCAACACGTACCAAAACAATGACATCTTTCGTAATTTTAGAGGAATATACAAACCAAATAAAGTAATGAAAATTACAGCAGCATAGCTTGGTTTTTTACTCATTGGGACACCTTGCAAGTTAACGTATGTGACATATACTATCTGTAAAACAAGCTGTACTATATAAATATGTACCTATACTTTCAGTCACATTGATTTGAAGTTAAGAATGACAAATTATCGCAAAAATAACGATAGAAATGCACTATCACGGGTCAGTGCTGAATCAACACTTCAGAAACTGCTCAAACAACGTTTGAAAATGCTTGTTCGGCGCTTACTCCGTGCCAAGATAACAATTTACAGACACCTACAAACATCTAAACTCTTTGATATTTAACTACAATATAATTATGTAACAATAATACAGTGGAACATTCATAGTAAATTATACTGTAAACAAATTTACAGTATTTAGTCAGAATTGAGAAACTGACTATCTATGACTGAAGTATAGTGAAATGATTTCTACATTTTGTAGTTGGGACATTTTGGAAACCCGTTCGTTGAGAGCATGTTACACGGTTCAACAAGTGTAACAAAAACAACAGAAATTATAGGAAGAAACGTTTCATTGCAAGGTTGTTCTCAAATTCCAGACATAACTTTAGTCCATGAACTAGCATTGAACTGCCGTTGAGTAGTCTAGTGTAAACTCCTCCTCTGCTTGTAAAAAAATACCCGCTAAATTTGTACATTGGGGCTTTGAAAAGATAGTAAAGTAAAAAGAAGTCAAACAATAACTTTGAATTGTAAAAAAACAAAAACAATAGACGCACTGTACACAATTCTCGTCATATTTGCTGAGATGATTTACACGCCAAGTTAACCAAAGTGGGTACGTTTTGGACGAAATAATTTAAATTTTATTAGTGTAACTTTAGCGATACAATGACTCGAACAAAACCAACCTGTCACAAAGTAAACAGCATGTTATTCGTGACAACTCTGGAAAGTTTAGAAAACCGCACACAGTTAACAGTACGTGAATAAATAAGACGTAGCGGCAATCTGCACGAGCGTATCAGATAGAGAACAACAGCAGTTTAGAGTCTCGCGCGCCTGACTGTCTGTCTGCGTGCACGGCGGCAGGAAGACAAAGTCACATTTTTCCTTGCAGTAATACGCCAAATCACAGGCATCACAACTTATTAAGATAATATAGCCATAGCCCATATGTAAGAGAGTAGACCGTGCCACCAAGGACGGGGGGCACGCGCACACAACTGTCCTTAGAGAATTGATCCCATCCCCCTACACACATACATACAAGCACGCAAGCACGCACACACTCCCTCTACACGTCCTCCATCTTTAATGCTAGCTCGATTTACGCAGTGAGCGCGCGCCCTACGGAAAGATTCAGAAATTGTTGCAAAACTCGCACAAACTCACCTCTCCCGTTAAAATAGGGCTGTCCGGGACACGCGTCGGTAATAATTGGCGCGATTCATTGAGTAAATAGTTTATGTTTTTATATTGTAAATTAGACTAGAAGCACAGCCGCGCCTTTCCTCAGAGAAGCAATCCTAAACTGCCATCTGGCGGCTTTTACAGCAACGAAATGGCGAAATGGGAGACTGATCTGACATCGCCTCCTGGTGGACAGAAGGCATGTTGACACAAAGCAAAAAAGTGCATTTTTAGTTATTTTGGATTTGCACCACATCGATATTTACCTGTATATATAACGCGTATTTGTTAAGAACTTTGAATGAAAGTGATGTAATTTAATTTAGACCTTATACGGTCTAGCTAGTTTGTTCTAGCCCTACATCCATGGTTCTAGCAGGGTTAGGTTACCAACCTGGCAACAGCCTTCTAACATGCATAATTGTGTTAAATACATCGTATCGGGAAAAGTTGTGCGATCTTAAAATTGCTGTATTTTACATACAAGTGCGCAATTTTGAGTAAAACAACAATCAGACACACTTTTTGGCCTTTATAAGTATCCGTACGCTGTCTCGACCAACCACAAACCCCCGCAGATGAAGCGGAAGCAAAGAACCTTTCACTACTGATCAGATCATCCACTCAGACACATATGAGTCACATGCTGTTGAGCGGAGCATCCCATTGGTTTCATTCGTTATCTGTGAGGGCAGCGAACACATTTTTCAAAAAGTTTATTTTCACAACAACAATATGTTTACACACGTATTTGATTAGTCTCCATTAAGATACATTTCCATTTAAATACATCATATACGCATGCAAAAACGTTCCAAAAAGAAAAATTAACAGTTATAGCCTCGATGATTTCGCCTCCAATATGTTGCGTTTTGGCGCGCCCTATAGACAAGCGTCATTGAACTGCAGGCAAAAGCGGGTGGAAGCCACAGCCGCTAAGTTATTGAAAGGGCCGCAGAAGAGAGTGGGCGGGCTAGTCCATAAAGCGGCTCTAGGCGGGAGTTCGTGGTGCGGTTTGGCCGAGAGAGTAAAGCTGAACTCCGGACACAAATACACGGGGAGGGGAAGAGGCGTGTGGCTTCGGTCCAGCGCGGCGCCGTCCAGTTTAACTAGCACGTACAATTGGATTTACTCTTATTTCACATACCGCGATTCAAACCGTTTTGAAGAATAACACACGTTCACTCTCGTTCTGTTATCATCTCGACAACAAACGTTAGCCAGTTGCTCAAACGGACCTTTAAAATTCATTATCACGCCGGATATCGAGAAGCTGGTGGCAATTGGACGTTTTGTTGCCGTTTCAAAGTTTCCTTCGCGGATTTGTGCGTTTGTTTTTCTAAGTTTCGTGCGTTGAAGTCAGACGTTTGGGCCCACAACAGTCTCCCGTGTGCGGAGAGCAGATACAGGTGAGTAAACTCATGTGAGCGAGTATGGCGTTTAATTTCATCCCAGTTTACTACTCTGTATGGTTTTAGAGTGTCGTTTTACCCACATATGAACAGTTGAGGCGTTTATTTGACATTTGATGTTAGCATGTCGAGCTAACTGAGTTCCTGCTAGCTTTCTTCCCATTATTTAAGTCTTTAGCCTGTAGGCTAACGCGCAGTCCGTCTGTTTCACGCACTGTCAGACTAATATTATTATTTACCTTCTGCTACTCACAAGTTGACGTTGTAGATGTAAATGTTTGTTTTAGTTATGTCATTTTGCGAAAATGAGTTAACTTTTTAAAGGCTGGCTTGAGTTTGACTGCTGGTAGCTGTCTGTTGTATTGGGGGATTTGGCCTTTCATGTCCTTTGACACATATAGATAGACGTCGTCAGAAATCTTCTATTCACCTGTTTTTGTTTCATGTCATTTTATGTAAAGTTAGCTTGCATATGATTTATGTGTGTCGTTGTGTTTTTGTTGTTTTCGATTGATATCTTTTCTACCGCTGGCGCTTTCATATTTATGTAACGTTACTCTCCCAATGTAAACATCCCCCATGTGTTGAGATTTAAAACGGCTGTCTGAGTCGGCCTTAAAAATTATGAAAAATCAGTTATATTAGTAAGATTTTTTTGTAGCTATGAGATTATCATGACTAAGCAGATGAGCAGATTGTATAATATTTTGCATCATTAATTCAGATTGGCGCAGTAAATCTTTTTGTTATAAATAAATGGGTATATATTCCTGGCATCTGTTTACTACATATGCTTGAACCCCTTGACGTTAAAAAGTGTACTGCTTCTTACATTTTATAAAAAAACAGACAATCTTGGCAACTAAAACTTCTGCCCTAAAAAACAACCGGTCTGGGATGTGCGGTATTTTACATGCAGCAAGTGTTTGTAGGTTTTGATGATGTCGGCTCATTCAGTGAAGCCTTCCATAGTCAATATTGACCAGTCAGCTTTAATGTACAATTTAAATTTAAAGTCGGCATGAAATAAAAAAAATCATTCTAATTGTTTTACACAGTGATGAAGTATTATAAATGATTTATCCGTGCATATCATTATTTTTTTTTTAAAATGCACTTGTAATCTTTAATCAAAAACGTTAACCTCCTCCCCCTCTCGAAACGACCTCTCTTCGTTTCTGGTCACAGGAATGGCGCGAAGGCTGGGCTGCATGACTGATTGGATCGTTAAAAGATGAAAGATTTTTTTTTCTAAGGCCAGTTTGCAATCTGCTGTCAACGTGTCTACACCGGACGCGGCGCGTTCATGAGATTGTCGCGTCGCGCCGCATCCAGTGTGGACAAAATGTTAAATTATAATGGGTTCTAATGCGTTCTTTTCTCATCGCGCCGCGTCCGGTGTAGACATGGTGACAGATTGCAAACGGGCATTCAAATCTTTCACCTTTTTACGATCCAATCAGTTGTTGGTGGATGAAATCAAGTCCCGCCCTACATTTTTTTTCTCATTTCAGAAGTTGTTTGATACGAAAAAAAAGAAAGTCGCTGCTTCCGTTTCATGCTGACTTTAAAACGTTGTACGTGTAGAATGTTTCGTTTTACCCTGGTTTTAACTTGACTCAAAAATATTTATTCACTTATGATTTATTAACTTATGTTCAAAACCTGTATATGATTCTTTCTTCTGTGGAGGAAGATATTTTGTGTATTTATTGTGTTTGTGTATGAGATTTGTCAGTGAGTTTGTCTCCATACAATGGAAGTCAACGGGGCCAATGTTGTTTGGTTACCAACATTTTTCAAAATATCTTATTTTGTGTTGCGCAGTAATACAGGTTTAGAATGACATAAGTGTGAGAGAATTTTAAAATAAAGATTTTTGGGGTAAACTATCCCTTTATGTATTTTGCAGGATATATGGTATGCAGTAGGGCAATTCCAGTGTTTTGGATGTGACTTTGTCAAAATAAATTCTCAGAAAATGTGTTTATTACCAATATATTAAAGCATCTGTTTATATTCTACTCAACCCCTCATTATTTGAGTCCAGATATCAGAAAAATATCAGTCTATTTTAAAAAAGAGAAAAAATTATACGTTATGATGAAATATGGATGCGACAAAAATTGAATGCAATGCACATTTTTGAGAATCACTTATAATATATAAGCTTTACTCTTGATATTGAAGTAGATTTATTGTTCATATTTAGTGTAATTTTGGTTTAGGATGTGGTTTATTATACCAGTGTCAACTGTCTCTGTTCATGTTTCTTTAAATATATTGCAAGCAATGTATTGTATCAGTGTTTTTGTGGCGGACAGCTCAACTGTTTACACTGTCTTCTAAATGGAGTTGCACAATTTTTCTGTTTCGTTCTCATCACCCGCAGTTCCCTGGCGGTCTGGAGAGCTCTGCATACGGAGCTAGAACCTGGACAGCTCATGACTTCAGACCAGGAAGGAAAAACTATTGTGGAGCCACAGGTGCAACAGTCACAGGAAGCGAAGGAGAAAGAGATTCCACTTTTGGTAAAGTATACGTCACACAATGCTAGTTTATCTTTCTAAGTGTTTTGCTTACCAGGAGACTGATATGGGACTTATTAACAAAACAGCTGAGACACCCCTCCCAGCTTTGGGCGTTGTGAAAAGGCATTTGTGTGAACCACCCTTGTGTTTTGGGCCTGTGCCAAGCAGCAGATCCCATTCATACAATGCAAGTACAGCATCCATTAAAGCACCAATCATTGGGGAGATCTCGCATTTGAGTGACAGGCCCATGTGAGTCACTTGTATAAATTTAAAAGGGCTATTTCGGGTCTGGGGAGGGGGCTTAGCAGGCAAATCGTGTGCCTCTGTCTCTCTTTCCCTCTCCGAGGAGCTTGTGAGAGGAGCTACAAGTTGTGCGGTGGATTGTGAAGAAGTTTCTCCTCTCACGAAATTAAAAGCATGGGGTGTTGTTTCAGCAAGGAGCTGAACCCTAACTTGGTCAGCGAGAGAACGAGTCTTTTACTAGCTGATATTCCTAACGGTTCTGCGATAAAAGACAGCGGAGAGCGTGCGTGGTCTGTTGCTGATCTGGCCGAAGAGAAGCTATCTCAAAATGGGAACGTAAATGCTGCTTTAGATGCCGGCTGTGACGAGTCGAGCACAAACTTGTCAGCGAGTCTCCGTGCCATTAGAGAGGGTGGTAGCAGCATACAAGATGGGACAGCATCTTGGGACGCCCCTGACAGCGACCCACCTGTCCACGAGTCTACGGTACAAAAAGGAAATGCAGGGAAAGATATCGACAATGGGCAAATGAAGAAAACGGAAACATTAAAGTCTCTGAAACAAAGAATTGCCGAAACTGCCATAATGAGAGCCAAATGGTTTTGCGAAGGTCACCCGTCTCATTTTGAAGAATTAACTGACAGCAAGAGCGAGAACACCACACTGAAGGAAAATCAGTCATGCGTTTTAAAGGATCAGCACTTGGGTGAATCTGTTAATGCAAAAGAGGAACAAATAAACATGTCGTGGGAAGTGCACGGCGAACAATCAAAACATGTGTCCACTCCAAACCATGTCAGCTGTATGCTCAATAAATGCTCTGGGAGCCCAGTAAAGCCGTATGAGTCAGCCGAGGGAAATTCTGAGCTTGTGATTACCAACCGTGGCTTTAAAAAAGAGCAGAGTTTCTACAGCATCTGTTTGATTGATTTGGAGGATCTGGGGAGTGAGTGTGGGCACCAATCTGTGACAGAGGCTGACGCAGTCAGGTACGCAAGCTCACCAGCTGTCTCCGAAAAGGCTTCGCTTGATAATTCATTACCCCCAGAGGACCACACAATATCAGATTCGGGCTGTTTATGTGAAATTGCAGCAACACCACAAACGGCGAAAGAACCCTTAGAGAAGAGCGTGTCCGAGTGTTTTACCAGTCTACCAGTACACGTGCCATTTAAAAATGAGGAAAATGCCCTCCCAGATCGTCTAAAAATATTTCCCGGACAGGAAAATATAAAACTTTCATCTGAAAATGTTTTCAGTCCTTGTAAAGATGCCGAGAACACGTGTGCAATTGAAAACATGTGTAAAGAGCGTGGCCATGAGGAAGAAAGTCAAGTCGCCTGTGTTCTCTGTACTGTAGAGGACGCCATTGATCAACCCTCTCAAAATCTGCTTGAACAAAATGGACAGGTGTCTATCCTGAAGTCGAGTCCAGATACCACGTGGTCACAGGGGGACTTTGGTAACCTACTTCTAAGCCAGCAAGACCCTTGTAGTAGCTCTGGTTACAGTGGCACAGATGTGGAGCATACGTCTGAACTGAATGTGCACAACAGAGTTTTGGATGGATGTGAGTTGAGACCTCCTCAGCAAGACTTCAGTGGCCCTCCGGATGATTTTGTACACCACAAATTTGAACTGGAATCTGAGAAAGAACACAGTTTAAGTAAAAGTGTCGACTTTGGAGAATCCATGTGCGTAAATGTTGAGAAGACACCGATTGATGTTGTGTTCGATGATGTTGATGATTCTCGTTCTTCACTTGTCGACTTAAATGCAGGTATCGTCGAATCTGATCACAGTGCTTCCAAGAATTCCCAGATTGAGGAAGTTAACAACAAACCACTGGATGTTTTATCTGCGGCAGAAATCTTAGATGAGACCGATTCCTCTCAAAACGTTGAACATTTAAAACAAATCTTAAAATCTCATCTGGTTAGCGATCATTTAGATTCACATTATTGCTTTAAGACTGAAGTTGAACCGAAACAAATGTCAACACTGGTGGAGGACATGTTCAATCTTTGCCAGTCTAGTCTATTGCAAATTGAAGGAACCGAATCCGATATCTTAAAGCTTGGTGAGGCATGTAAAGATTCCAATAATCCAGCTCACATAGACAAAGAAATACACAAAGGTCCCCACCTTGCTTATAATGTTGAAGAAGAGGAGATGGGATTGAATTTAGGCACAGACGTCTACACTTGCAGTGTTTTTCCCAGTGCCCAGGTGGTTGTGTCAGAATCTTGTGACTTTCCAAACGGGGAACAGAATGTAGAACCAAATGCAAATTTTGCAAGTGCTGAACTGTGCGCAAGAGACGTAAGAGCGGATGCTCTTGTGGACACCTTGAACTTTGACGTCACGACTAAATGTGATGAAAACCATACAGAAGTTGATCATCAAAATACAGGTTTTTCTTCTATTGTTGAAGTTTTCACAAACGCACTGCCTGCAGCTGATCTCTCTCAAAGCAATGCCACCCAGGTTGAAAAACCATGCAATAATATCTGTAATAATGAAAATCCGGTTGCATTGAGTCATTTAATACAGGTGGGAACCGAATTGCCTGCAGCACATGAAGAAATCATGGACAGTGAAATAGTAGAGACGTGTTTACAACATGTTGCTGGCGGTTGCTTCAGTGAGGATGAACGGAAGAGACTGGATGAGGTTTGTTTATGTGCCGATGATGGCGAAACCGATGTAGAAATATCAGCGCCACAGGGAATTATCCCGTCTTTGGAGCTGGCTAGTCGCCTACATGATGTCGTTCCCTACAGTGACTGTATGAAATCTGCTTGTTTTGCTGATGGACCATGTCAATCTGAAGCGTTAAGTGCCTTTGATTGCTCATTGAAAAATGAAAGTGCTTGCCAGGGTGCTGCTTCAGAACAGCCTGCCAATGACACGCAACGATCTTCAGTTACATGCAGTCGAGAGCACGGAGACCTTCGAGACACGTGCGTGATCTCCTCTGAAACGGGAGGAGCTGGTGTTGACTGCGGCATTCCTCGCGTGAGTTCCCCAGAACTGTCACTTGAAACTGGAGAGACGCAGTCATGTGCCATACAAGGCCACGAAGGCAGTTATGCGTCCATCGAGAGCTCTTCACCAACCGTGCCACACGGTGGCCAACTTCTAACGTGTGACTCTTCTGTTTGCAAAGCATCTGATTTCAATCCGTGTGATTTGAAAGACATTGTTGATGTGAGTCACAAAGCAGATTTTGTACAGAAACCAATTCCGTTACCGGTTGAACCTGACCAGGTTGATGTTTATGCCACAACACCATCTTATGAGATACATCTGCTTAATAACATTCAATGCACTGGTTCTGCGCGTACTGAAAAGACTGGGGAATTGGCTTGTGTTGATGAATTGGATGGCGAGCAGGGAATGCTGAGTATGGTGACTGACCTTCTTGGGAAGTCAGAGTTGAGCGATGATGCGGACTGTCTTCCGGTGTGGGCGGAAGATCCACATGCCCTGTTTCCTGATAACCAGTCATGTGCTTTGGTGTCAGCATGGGGCCGTGCTGTTTGTAACACGAACATTACCGTCCAGCATGATTGTGAATCTGACCCTGTTGAATCGGAGGATTTTCAGACTTCAATGGCATTCATTGCACCCTACCCTTATAACCTGTTAGTGAATGATGGGTCTTGTGTTTGGGACTGGCAGAATGCTTACGATGAACTTGTGAGTAGACTCACAGGTTTGTTTAGTCTTGTGTGTTGAGGTCACTGTATATATATGAATGTGAAGCAACTGTAAGGTGCCCACAGTTGATATTGCATTATAGATTGTGCAGAGGCTAATGCAAACCACACGTCTAACAGGGTTTCTCCTCTTGAAGGAATCTTCCAAGATTTCGGACCTCAATCCCAATGCAAAGGCATGGGCCAATTACATGCCTAAACCGCAGGCCTCTGCTCCAACCTGCACGGATTCTGAGCGGTCATGGGTGGATGCGGACGATGACCCGTCAGATATCATCTCAGGAGGTAAAGCACCATTAAACTGCATGTAAAATATTATGACTGTGTAATGATTAATCGCATCCAGGGTACAAGTTTGTGTTTACATAACATGTCTGTGTACTGTGCATATTAATTTTGTGTTTATAGGGAATTATTAGGAAATAATCACATGTAAATTGTAGTGCTGTCCAAGGTTATTTTAGTTTACTAAAATGTAAAACGTTTCTGTTCATTGAAATCATATAAAATGTTGACCTAAAAACGATTGGAAAATCTTAACTAAAGGAAAAATTAACAAAAAAACCCGAAATAAGTTTAAAGCACTAAAGTTATAATAATAAACAAAAGCTATAATAAAACTAAATGTAAATGTAAAAACTAAACTAAAAATTAATTAATCTTATGTAGCAACATAAAAAATAAACAAATAAATTATAAAATGACAAAAGCATATACCACAATTGCCAAAACTTTAACAAAACAGTTAACATAAAAACTAAAAATCTAAAAATAAAAGCTAATTTAAAATATTAATAAAACTGTAATAACTCTGTTGCTGTCAAATGACAATTAATCAAATTGCAATTAATCGCACATTTTTTTAGTTTACATAATATATGCCTGTGTACTGTGCATATTAATTTTGTTTTATGTTCATTAATTAATTCTGGATGCGATTTATCGCGATTAATTGTTTGACAGCCCTAATTTATATTTATGTATTATTTAAATGATAAATAAACATTTAATGCTTTTTATATTTTCTTAATATATATATATATATATATATATAATATGTGTGTTTATAAATACAAAATTGATATGCAAAGTACACAGACATGTAATATGTTAACACAAACTGTTATTTTGGATGCGTTTATTTGATCGGTTGACGGCACTAATTACAATTTTCTTTATTCAATAAATGCCATGTTGTTCCAAGCCTGCTTTACTTTCTTGTGAGGAACTTGTTTGACATTATTTAATAAATTGTGGTGTTTTATTATTTACAGTGAATGAATTGTAAGGCCTTGAAGCTTCAAAAATAATGTAAAATAACCGTAGGGCTTCATATGACTCCTGTGCTATTTTAAGTCTTCTAATGCAATATGATAGCTTAATGTGAGGCACCGACTGAAATTTAAACCATAAGGCATATATAAACATTGTTTATTAGTTGTTTTGAACTATTTATTTTTTGTTCACGCTAGGTTATAATAACAGTGAAGACAAAGGGAACTGGAATGAGGAACAGCATGTATCTACCACTGTAGAGCTGCCATTTGCAGCACAGCCAGAATCAGTGTACATGGGAAGCTCAGCCAGTGAGAAGGGCATTGTGTCAAACCAGAACGCCAGAATGAAAGGTAATAGCGTTTTCGTTCTCTTTTTCTGACTGTCTTCAGTTTGCTCCTATTCGGTTGTTAAGTCGTGACGTATATTCATTTCAAGCGGGGCTACAGCTCAAACAGCTGTTTATGAACACCGTTTACTCATATTGCATATGTAAGAGACACATGTATTAACTCAAAGTATACACTATAGTCACCAGGCTCACGGAATCTCCAACATTAATATTTGAATAAATTATGAAAAATAAATCGCTGAATGGCCGTTGGCATTTCGTTATGAAGATAAAGGTTAGGATCGTGGTTTTCCGTTTTATAGCTCGCCATGAGCATATATTAGCATTTTTTGTTGTTTGCCTATAGCATCTTATTGAGCGTTTGGACCCGGAAACAGTATACTGTATGACCTTCCATATATGGTGGTGCGTGACATCAGGGTTAACAAGCGGATTAAAGTTGTGTACTGTTCTATTCTCACTATAATGCGAGACACCACAATCAGTTACAGATTTTCGTTATCGCGCTCTTAATAAATAAATATTTGTTTATTTGTTTGTGCAGGAGTGGATGACTCGGACTCCTCCAGACAGCTTGAGGACCTTCAAGAACAGCTGAAGGCAACACTGGAGTTCTGCCTCTCTAGGTGATTACTAGCAATGTCACAGCTGATCACATTGAGCTAGCGTTTTGATTTGCAGCTGATCTTGACCGAAGCATTAGCCCTGAATTCAAGGTTTTTTTGCCCTTTGCTTTGTTTTGAAAACCTTGGATTTGACCTTTGGAACGTAATGTAGCCCTATCTTCCAGACTTCCAAGTGTCAATATGTCATTAAAGTGTTACACAAATGTATTATCCCTGGAATCAGACTTTTTGATTTCGTTCGCCTGTCCTTTTGTGTACATCATGTTCCTAAAAGGCTCTGTTCTCTTCCAGGGAGAATCTAGCAAACGACATGTACCTCATCTCACAAATGGACAGCGACCAGTATGTGCCAATAGTGACTTTAGCAAACCTCGATCAAATCAAGAAACTCACCACTGACGTGGATCTCATTGCAGACATCTTAAAAAGTGAGTTGCACTGTTCCAGCAGTCGTATCTGTGGGGTTTGTTTTTGGGGGTTTGATACTAATTATTCATTGTTGACTGTAGCTTTGCCTCTTGTCCAACTGGACAAATGTGGAGAGAAAGTACGGCCCAATCAGAACCGCTGTATCGTCATTCTCAGAGAAGTTCCTGAGGCCACTCCCCTGGAGGTATGCAACATGCCATCATCTCTGTCTTTTACATTTTCTTATTATTTTTATGCATTTGGCAGATGCTTTTTGTCCATTTTTACATTTCAGTGTCTCACCTAGGTTTACGGCTTTGGGGGGGGGGCTGCGATCTCTATATTTGTTTTGCAACGGAGGTCCAGACAATACTTTTTTTTAATAAATAATGTTAAATCGATCAATCTAATGTTTTATCAGGCCATTTACTTTATATTCTGATAGCCACAGTCTGTATGAAACAGAAGGTCTGGTAACTGAGAAAATGTGTTGTAGGCTCTGGTGCTGAAGCGAAGTCCCAGTGGTCTATTTTAATATTTAAAAAAACTACTGACAACAAAATGTAACAACTGAAATAAATATATCATGAGCAGGAGTACTTACAAAGTTACTAACAGCCTTTCCATGCCATTCATACTAGAACCGATTCTAAATATTCTTTCCAATTAAAACACGATTCACAATGAAATGCTCTTAACATGTTGATTATTTATGCTATTAATATCATAAATGCTATACGTTTTATAATCTGTCACAAACCTATATAGCAAACAGTAAACTGACTGACAGCTAAAAATACTTTATTACTGCTGCATTTTCGTTTACTTAAGCGTTACAGAAAAAGTGTCCATTTATTTACCTGCTCTTGGCACGTGCGTGTGCGTGTGTGTGCGCGCACATCGGGTCAGAACTCAATACAGAGAGCAGAGGAGAATTGTAAAGGCGTGACCACGTAGAAACAGAAATGACATGCCACCATGTACATAAGATTAATAACATAACGCTATTTAGTTTGTTTAATACGAGAACAAGGTATAGACATGTTATATAGGAAAGTAACCTTAAATGACTTCTCTTGTGATCTAACACTACATAAAAATTAAATTAACGTGAACATCAAGGGGGGCGGGAGGTGCCGATGGAGCGGCGGGGTGCCCCCTAAGGTAATGGTCGGGGAAACACTGCATTTTATAAGTAAGGTATGATTGGTTTCTGCGTTGTGTTGCTAGTGTCACGCCTTATCAGCTGTTAAGCTTTTTATGACTCTGTTTTTAAAAGATGTTTGTTTGGCTTTCGTTTTTTTACAGGAAGTTGAAGCGCTGTTTAAGAGTGAAAACCTACCCAAATTTATCAACTGTGAGTTTGCCTACAACGACAACTGGTTTATCACCTTTGAATCCGAGGCAGATGCTCAGCTGGTAAATGTCTGATTTTTCTTTTGATTCGATCATCTCCGATTCTAGCCTCTGGATTTTTAATAAGCCTCACTTGCTGTTCCTAAGCTTCATACTTTGCTTGTTTTCAGGCATATCAGTATCTCAGAGAAGAGGTAAAAACATTTCAAGGAAAGCCGATTAAGGTAGCGTGACATTTTTGATACTACGTTTTATTTTTCATATGCAAGTGTTGCAGGTATGAATGTTAACACATATACACATTTGCATGAATTGTTAGGCTAGAATAAAGGCCAAGGCCATTGCCGTCAACACCTTTGTGCCAAAGAATGGGTATCGGCCAGTCGACGTGTCCTCGAATGTCCAGCAGCGCTACACCCCCTACTACATCCCACCTGTGTATGGAGCACAGCAGCAGTTTCCTCTTTACCGGCTGGTGACCCCTCAGGGCTGGTCAGCTACCCAGAGTTACCTGGACCCTACACTGGTTAGTGCAATGTTTGGGAAATATCTTTGTTTTCTTTCCTGCTGGACTGTGTGTCTGGAGTAGAATGTCTTTATTAAAAAGATTTATTGCTCTTTTTTCTTCCTCCTCCAGGTTACTCCATTTCCCAGCCCTGCGTTTATTAATGGCTTTGCTGGTTCTCCGACTTTTAAATCAGCCACTTCTCCACTAACTGTCAGACAATTCGCACCTCGAAACAGGTACTTTATTTTTTTAAATCTCTTACAGTGAAAACATCTGTTAAATATATTTATACAGCACTTTCAAGTGTGCAGGCAGGCTTTGCTTTATAATGAAAAGTTCACAGCTGTCAGCGTCATCTGTTTACATTAGCGCAACACTTTTTGTTTATTAAGCTTCATCTGAAGCCATATTTACATCTGTTATTAATATTTGGAATCAATTGGCAGATAAGACTAAGCTAAATACAACTGTGAGCAAGTTTAATTTTGTGATCTGACAACTTGTATTCAAAGGTAGTTGGAAGTGCATTTGACTACATTATATTTGTAGCATGAACGCTAATGTGCTCCAATGCATCCCGAATGACAAACAACAACTTACTCGACTATAAATCAACTAGAACAGCCTTTGGCAGTGTTGTTGCTTTTAAAGAAAACAACTGTTCAGAACATTTTTAATCTGCATTATGTCAACATCCAGCGGCATTAAATCAAAGCTGTATACATTTCATCCGCACAGGAACCACAACAAATTGCACATTCGGCTCACGGCAGACCGTGGAACCACTCTGCTGGACAGCCCCGCCACTTTCTCGACCTTCCCTTCGGAGAGAGTCCCCAACGGGACACGTCCTCCACAGGCACATCACATGGGTAGTCGACCACGGTTACCGATCGGGCCGGGCTATCCTAGGCGGGATCAGGTGGGAAGCGGCCGGATGGAAGTGAACGGGGCGGATTATTCTGTAAATTCAGGACGGGGAAGGTAACAAAACACCAGCTGAACATGGACTCAGTCCAGATCCTGATTCTCTTTATGGCTTAAACTTGATTGCATTTGTTTCTTTTAAAGAAGAGGCGGCTTTGGTTACAGGAAAAGACGAGAAGACAACAAGTTCCCAGTATGTATTTGAATTAAATGCATTAAAAACTTAGCTTTAATAAATTGACCAGAATTGTGTTATACATTGAAAGCTGCGCAAAAATTAAAAATGTAAAATTTTTGCATTTATTTATGTGTATGTGAAGGTAGCTCCATCACAGTAGCGGTGGATGTTGAGATGGATGTGCATTTATTGTCCTTGGCAGCTCATGTTTTCATGTTTGTGTTTGGCAGAGAGCAGCCACGCAGTCGCCCCCTCCCGTTCAGGAGCGCGCTCCCTCCCCCAGCTTTGAGCTGGGACTGTCCAGCTTTCCTCCTCTGCCTGGAGCTGCGGGAAATCTGAAGCCTGAAGTTAAAACTGAAAACAGCCTCGACAACCGACTGTCTGACATCGTCACCGGAGCAGTGAAAGACAAGGTTTTTCTATCAGTCGCTTTTGTAACGCGTCTTTGTTTTAATGCTGCAGGATCAAAAAAAATTGGTTTAATGTGTATTTTAGTACTTAATTTTAATTACGGAGTCATTTTTAATATTCAACTTTAATATTCAACTAATTAATAATGTACTTACTATAAAGGTTCCAATTGGGGTTAGTTGTTTGAAATTAGGCATTACCGACTGTTTTGACTGTAGCAAGTTAATTTGTGAAGTTATAATAAAGGCTTACGAAATCTCAAAAAAGGAGAGAACATTTCAGCCGACCTCGCCATCAGCCAATCACGACGAGCCCTTGGGTTTCTTACGTATTTTTTGCGTGCGAGTTCCTGGTTGAAGCGTCCAGCTGTTAATGTTTGTTCACGCTGTCCTTGTATTGAGAGTTTCACAGAGGCGTCTTTGTCTCTTGACAGCCTCTAAATAAGGATGTGATCACCAGCCGTGTGATCTCAGGGACCTCCAAAGAATCCGTGCAGGCCGCTCCCGCTGTTCAGATCCCAGTGGACCAGCAACCCTCACCCTCTCCAGCCCCTACAAAGTGGGTTCCTCTGGTCATTATATAATAAAATGCTCTTGAAGTATAAAATCTGGATCTTTTGTAATATGCGGTGTTTGCGTTTTCACAGCCTGACACCTGTAGAACAACCTAAAGAGATGCAGACACCTGCAGAGAAATGCTCCGTCACACCTGCTGCTAAAACCGCACCACTGAGCAATCCAGTGACGGTGAGTGTTCGAGAAAGTTTACGATTAGCATTTTAAGATCCAAGATTGATGTTTAAATCGATTCATCCATTGGATGCTTATGATCGACCAGGAGCCCCGAAAGCCGAGCTATGCAGAGATCTGTCAAAGGATAAGAGAGGCACCCACACAGCAGCCTCCTGCAGATCCCCGACCTCCCATCTCCACCGCCGACGACATCAAAACCCCAGACTCCGCAGAACGCAGATGCAAAGAATCCGCGAGCGTCAGAGAGACACCGAAATGCCATCAGGGTGCCGGAGACGGAGGGACGGCGGGCACCACTTCCTTCCACCAATCCTGAGGATCCGGCTCTGCTTCCGGGACCGAATGGGAACAATCTGTTTGTCAGGGCTTCTCAAGTCCTCGCTAACTCACCATCTCTACGAGTACACGCATAGACAGCTTGTCACTGGAATCAGGGCCTATAGACAAAAGCACTTGTGCGTTAAGGGTTTGTCCTTTTTCATTTTTCCTTTTGTCCTTTGTTTGTTTTCCAAGGAAATGAACCAGCACCAGTTGGAGAATAACTATTTAAATACGTTATGTCAGAGCTCAGTGCTTTTTTTTGTCGTTTAAACTTCAAGTAGAGCTGTTGGAAGGAAATACAGATTTTTGAATAGTGCTGATCCTAAAACCCTTTTCTTTCCCTTTTTAAAAAAAGTGATATGTATATAATTTTGCTGACAAGTGTCTTGGTAGCGGCATCACCGGGAGCAGTCTGTACGTGCGCGCCCGGCGGTCCCAGCCATTACAAATGCATGAGTGAGACTTTTGTGTAAATCCATTTTGTGTTTTCCATTTTTATGTTCGGATGTTCCAGCACTGGAGTGACGTTTTCGAGCTCTGAATTATTTTTTTACATGCTAATCCTCTATCAATTGTAATGATGTGATATTGTAGCAGGTGTATGTAAACCTGTTTCTGTGTGCATGCTTTTTTATGTTTTTGATTTTTTTCCCCCCCGTTTTGTTTTCTTTTAAACCTTTTAATGGCACACATTATAGTTTCTCTACTTGCCATTGTTTGCGAAGAATCCACTCTGATGCCCCGGCATTCAATTCTGGAAGATCTCACACAGCGAAGTCCTCAGGTTGTGAGGGTGAAACGTGTTCATGTGCCTAGTCTGCTGTGATCTAAACCATTGATGGCTATATTGTTTGTTTCTTAGCTTTGTTTGTTTTGTTTGTTTGTTATCCTGGTGTGGTGCTACGGTTCGTCACATGGTTAATTCGGTGCTTTGAGTAAATTGAGGGGCAGACACCCAAAATGCACCAACGTCTATCCTATGACCTTCACCGATTCGCTTTCATGTCACCACATATATAAAGCGTGGGATCGTGTAGATTTTATATAGTGACGTATACATAAAGAGCAAAAGATCTGAGCCTTCAGCACACTTAGACCAGCGCTGTTTCGTGGGTTTTTTCCTTTATGCATAATTGTTTCGGTGTACATCTCGCACTCGACGTGCCCCTCGTTCATGCATATTCTGTTCATCGGTCGTTCAGTTAATTGGTTCTCATTAACGTTTCAGATTGTCTTGGGCTGAACAAGACGGACAGTTATTTTGATGTCTTCCTGCAGCGTTGAGCACGTGCAGAACGCTTCGAGATGTTTGTCACAGTCTGTTGTTTATATTCTCTCGTATCTTTCCTGTGACTCATTTTTGTTTTTGTCTGTTAAACAAAAAAAATCGCTTTTGTTGTTTCTCTGAATGCAACTAATCACTTGTCCATCAATAAATGAAGCATACTGTTGTTCAAATAGTGAAGGTTTTATGTAAACCTTGAAAAAAATGAAACGAACCAGAAACATCACACATAAGTTAACAGTGTTTGAAAACTTGAATTTTATTTAAACTTGAAAAATATCTCTGCCTTAACTTTTTAGATGATAGTTTGGAGGTCTTTTTTCTTTGAATTCCAAAAGTGTAGAAACGGGATGATGTAGTGGAGGCATCACAGCGCCTTTGTCACTGCGTTTGTGTAGCACAATACTTTTGGGGTTGAGATGGGATTATTGTTTTGTTTCGTTCACCTCTGTGTAAATGCTTGTAGTCTAAACTGTAGTACATGTATGCACTCGTATGTGTGTGCTTTTTCTGTACAGATGTAAATAATTGGAAAAATGTTAAAAAGGTACCCTAAAATTGGTTATGAGAAAATGTATGGAAAAAATAAATAAATGTTAATTAAAAATCGGATTTGAAGTCTGGCTGTGTTTTTATTTTTTTATTAATTTACCCCAAAGCAGCTTTTACATCCTTTGAAGAGTGTCATGATTGTATTTTTGAAAATAGTTAGAAAATACATCTGCATGATAATTACATAAACATATGAAAATAATTATGTTCATATATTATTCGTAATATGTTCAGTTATTTTCATGTATTCTTCCATGCCCTCTGGAACTATAGCTTGAATGGTGTGAGTTTTTATTTTCTTGAAGCATCTATGAGAATCAACAGTGTCTTGAGGTTTCTGCAGAACTCGGTTCAGAGAACTGCAAGTATTATTTGTACAATAAATATACAATTAACATATACAAATCATAGTTATATTTAAAAATATTAAGTAGGTAGTGTTAGCAAAAAGTAATAATTTATTGTGTATTAAAACATCTGTGGGGTCAATATAACCACACACATTAAATCATTGATAAAATGTTTACTTAATAGGAAGGTTAAGTCAAACATTACAATGCTTAACGTCCTGTGGTTACAAGTATGACCGCAAGATGGCGCATCATAAGCGTCAATTCTCCTTTGAGCTCATCCTTGTTCAGGACATAAAACCTATGGTCTGTATCGCCATATGATTAAAATGATCTCCAGGCTTTTCATGTCGTAGCTTTAGATTGAATTCAGTAATTCACAGACAGATTGAACTAGTCTATAGCTGGGAATAGGCCCTACGTTATATACACCGATTATAAGAGAGGAAGGTGATTTTATATACAGTAGGGCTCAAAGGTCTGACTGAGACTACTAGTTAAATTGCTCGTATTTTGCGTTTCTATTACAAAAACAGTGAAAAGGTGAATAAAAAATATTTTCTTTGTATTCTGTATGACAGCATACACTTAGGCTTCAGCTCTGATAAACCTGATGATATCCCAGCATGATTTGACAGTGTTCCAAAGCATCATTTTGTACTCCAACAGAGGTGGAAATCTGCCCCCTATATATGCTTAGATTTGGTTAATGAGTTTGAAAAAGTGCTTAAAATGTCAAAATCCTAGAACTTTGTTTCCAATTTAAAATGAAAAACAAAAAAACCAAAAATTAAGGACGCGAACATCAGAAATTGTGGAGTATAATTGTATTACCTGGTAGGCTATATTAGGTATTATATTTTATACATCAAATGATACGTATCCTGAAACATACTGCACCAAAGTAAAGATAGTCTCGCTTATTGTTAGATTTGGTATATAATATACAAAACCTTTGAATGAAAAACCCATCCTAAATTGAAAAGTGAAATTACATTACAAATCGTGTAGTAGATATTATTTATTACATTATTACATCAATCCAAACTTTTTATTGTATGGCCTTTTATTATTATATAACCAAACAAGCACGTATTTCATGTCAAATCTGAACTTTATTATCACTAAGTTGTCTGCAAAATTCTTTATGCTAAAATAAACATGGGCGCCCCCTTGCGGTTGTAAAAATCGCCCGCCTTGCGTCATGAGAGAGTGACAGAGAGAGAGAAACAGAGGCAGAGCCGCACACACATACACACCGCTGCGATCAGCGAGTCCTACCGTACTGACAGTCCACATCTTACCCTGCGGACTCTAACGGCGGAGCCCTTCAGATATGGCGGGGCTTCGTTGAGAGAGACACAAAATCTCCGTGCGCTATCGTTCAGCTCGTTTTTGGACGCGCGTCTCCCCAGCCCTCCATATGCACCGCTGCGGCGCGGAGAAACGGGAGCAGCGCTGAAAGAGTCGGCGGAGAAAGCAGAAGAAAGAGGACGAGAGTGATATCCCCCCGTGAACGGACAATGGCGGATCGCGATGCGCTGCCCCTTCCGTTGGAAGTGCGGGCCAGATTGGCAGAGCTGGAGCTGGAGTTATCCGAAGGTACGGTTGACATTATTAACGACTTATTCTTTCGAAAATACGTTTGTTGCGGAGGGATACGTTAACTGCCCTCCTCCTCCCTCCACCCCAAAACCCACCACCACCTCCACCATACCGACACAACCAACACCAGATGTTCTGAGGCAATTATTATCGCCGCGGTTTGCGTTCGGAAAAGCGTTTGGAACGCGAGTCGCGGCGCTTTGATTCCCGCCGCATTTCCTTTGTTATCTATTTGTGTCCATTCCAATTGACCTTGAGGAAACCATTGAAAGACTTCAGGGTTCAGAATTGATTTTTTTACCGTCAGGTTTTTAGAAAACGCGTTCCCTTGGGACCAAAATACTGCCACTGAATCTTAATTTATCGCTTGATTTACATATGTTTCATGTCTGTCTTTGTGTTTATATTTACCCCACTACAGTGTCCTCATTGTGTATAGCGGGGGCATTTAGGTAAACAACCAGTTTTCCTCTCAACTGCCTTCTCATCGTCTCATAAAGAGCCCGAAATTCATCTAGTCATCGTTATAGATGTCAAGTAAACGTCACTCAAATACTCATATTGTTTTGTATACATTTTTCAGACGTGTCAGATGCGACAATCATGACATTTCACGAGCGTCTGAGTGAAGTGGCGTAACTGGTCGCTAATGTCAATTTTCTCCGTTTTAATTATAGCGTCTGGCAACAGTTCGCAATGTGTGTGCGTGTGTGTGTGTGTGTGTGTGTGTGTGTGTGATGTGTGGCAGGCGTGATTGTCCGCTGTGTGTAGATCTCGACCATTTAAGGCGATAAGTGCTAGTGCATTTGTTAACCCTGCCTCAAAGTTCCAGCAGACAGCAGGGCCTGCATCTCCAAATCATCCTCAAACACACTGCACCAACCTCTATAGATGGATAGGTCACAGACATTCTTGCTGGGTTGTATTCAAATTCATCCAAGTTGTAGATATTTCATCCAAACATAACATTTTGCTATCATTTATTCACCCTCGTGGTATTTTGAAAACTGTATATGTCATATAAAACCTGAAAACAAAAGAAGTTTTTTGAGAAATGTCTCTGTGATTTTGTGTCCATACAATGGAAGTCAATGGGAGGCAAGAAGATATTTTGAGAAATGTCTCTGTGGTTTTGTGTCCATGCAATGGAAGTCAATGGGAGGCAAGAAGATATTTTGAGAGATGTCTCTGTGGTTTTGTGTCCATAAAATGGAAGTCAATGGGAGGCGGTGTTGTTTGGTGTGGTTAGCAACGTTCTTCAAAATATCTTCTTTTGTGTACTGCAGAAGATAGAAAGTCATACAGGTTTGAAATGACATAATGAGAATTCTCATTTTCTTTAAATGCAATTTGTTGTACATTTATATGTACCATGGTCAATCTGATTCATTCTTCATTTTAATGAGGTTATGTTAGTAAATCTGAGCTATTCTGTCAAAGGTATGTCCATA
Source organism: Triplophysa rosa (assembly GCF_024868665.1). Taxonomy (NCBI): domain Eukaryota; kingdom Metazoa; phylum Chordata; class Actinopteri; order Cypriniformes; family Nemacheilidae; genus Triplophysa; species Triplophysa rosa. The sequence goes on along the minus strand of NC_079912.1, from coordinate 16,593,199 downwards.
GAGATAAAGCAAGAAGAAAGACCTACCGATATGAATCACTGCTTCTTTAGAAAGCTTATGACAGTCAGATTATGACTTTCATTTCTGACCATAATTTTAAACGCGCTTGCTAATGTATTATCATTATTGATGTTCTTGTCAGTAGGACAATATCTGGAGTGATGCAAATGCTTCTTATGTTCCCCTGTTTAAAGTGTAATTTCAATGAATTATGGTGATGACGGAATGTTTTTTAGTCGCCCGTTAAGCTTCATTAGTCATAATAAGATCAGTTTTTAAGGATTTTCACTTTACGACGGCGATGGTGGAATATTCTGCCCCTGTTCCCGCCCTGCACGACGCTTCTGAACCTTTGCTTGTGTTTTTGTTTGCCTTTGTGGAAATAAGATGCTCCCTTGCTATTCCAGCGTAGCTTGTGGTGCTGTTTAGCAGTGTGCTCATGGAGAGGTGATTATCTCAGTGTGTTGGCACAGGATGAAAGACCTAGAAAATTACCAAACGTCTGCTCATCAGTTTGCCGACTCGAAACATTTGAATGTTTACTGACCCGCAAGGTCCTCGAGGGCGATTTTGGGTTTTGCAAAACTAACTGTTGGAACTGTTTGCACATACGTTGTGACGAAAATCACGTCATTTTCACTTTTAGTGTTTCAGATGTAGGATCTGAACCATCGCGTTTCTGAGTCATATTGGGATGTTGCACATCTCGAACTCTCATTGCGTGCCACAAGTTTGATCTATTAAAGGATCAGGACTTCACATTGAGACACTTTGAGAGTGTGGATTATACAGTATATACACTGTGAGTGTTAATTTGACATTTTTTAACACTGCCGATTTTGATTTGATATTTTAGTGATCCCAACATTAACAGTGTACATCTTATTGGAAAGGACATATTTAACTTTTTTTTATATTTGCATGTTTAAGAAAGAAATGCATCTCCTGCAGTTTGTCACAGCAAATAATTTTGCAATGTCGATAGTCAATTTTTGTATAAATAGTCACCGCTATAATGCATCTTTATATTTTTCACTTTGGTTTTACTCTCTTACGTCGGTCTTATGCATGTTTCACATACTGTACATTGGCGGCTTGTTCTTCATGGAGCAATGCTGGTTGATGGTTGGTTTTGATTTTTATAGCTTCAACATCTCCTCCAGATTTGCTTCTTGCAATGGTCTCCTGTCTATGCTGGCAGACTCTTAATGGATACAAATTCTTCAAACTCAGTATTGGTCTTGTTCATGCCAAATAAAGGATGAATGGATCTAATTTCAGCCTCAGGGTAACACTGTTAGTAAGTGAAAAGGTTATGTTGTTAAACAGGGGTCATGCTGGCTGTGGAAGCAAGGAACCTCTTTTTGACCACCGATTTAAGACTTTCTCTTTTGAGATTGTAATCCGAAAGGAATATACTGTATTTGTGTGTTTATATCATTTGCACTTTTGACACTATTCACAGTTTTTACGTAGAAACGCATTCATGTTTTTTTTTCATGAAAACTGAGATATTTCTCAATATAAACGGTTCATTCCTCAAGGGTTCTTTTTATGTTCAGTAGAAACTTAAAAAAACTGGTAAAGGATTCCAGGGCCAAACTCTCTGTTAGTTTTACTCTCTGTTAGTTTTTATTGTCCATACAATGATAGTCAATGAGGTCCAGTGTTGTTCGGTTACCAACATTCTTCAAAATATCTTCATTTGTTGCCTGCAGAAGAAAGTCATGCAGGTTCAGAATGACATGTGGCTGACTAAACGATGAAAGAACTGCTATACATCGAATCAGAAGAAGAGAGGTGTAATGACAGAACGGTCCAGAGGTGTGTTAGGGGTTCTGATGAGAGCTGACAGAGCCTGTGTAGTAGGGTCGTGGAGTCGCGTGCGGCACGAGGCAGCGGAGCTCAGGTTGTGTCTCTGCCAGTCACCTGGGCCTGGACACGGGAGATCATGACATTTACTAAATGCCATAAATTATTTGTAAGCCGTGCCAGACGGACAGTATTTCACTAGTTTAGCTGCATTATGGGCTGATTTTGCATGATTTTAGACGTTTTGTTTACGTTTATAGTGTTTTAAATGTAATTGATCAAGCCTTCCCATGTGAGGATTGCATACTAAGGAACAGGTGCTGAAGCACCTGGCATGACTTCATTTCCTATCTTCCATCTCTTTAGTCTCTGCGGGAGTAAACCATGAGTCCTGGTTTCCGTCTCTGTTTCGGCTTCAGCAATATTCCATAGAAACCACATATTAAACGGCATTTCCTAGTGTACAGCAGCACATCATAATGTTTCCTCTCTCTTGTCTTCTTGCTTCCTCGTGATCTGTGATAATTCTTTTTAAAACTGTATTGCAAAGAATTGCAATACAATTTTGTAGTTATTATTTGCTGTAGTTAACATTAATGAACATTTCTTTCATCATTTACTCACCCTCACATCATTCCAAACCTGCATGACTTCTTTTATGCAGAACATAAAAGAAGATATGTTGAAGAATGTTGGTAACCAAACAAAATTGGCCCTCATTGACTTGCATTGTATGGACACCACCGCTGAGACATTTCTCAAAATATCATCTTTTGTGTTGCACAGAAGAGTCTTATACGGGTTTTGAACATCATGAGGGAGAAAAACCTATGACAGAATTTTTATTTTTGTGTGAACCATCCCTTTAATGTTTTTTCCTTTGAGAAAATCCAATGTTAAAGATTTTTATGTAAACAATGATGAGAATTTGACTTGATCCGACTTGTCATGAAAACAATACCACTTCATTGCGGTTGAGATGAAACTGAACAGGTTCTCGACAGGCTTCACGACACATTCTCTCAAGAAACGGACATCGCACTTGTGTCTTTTCTAGCCGTGACAAAGGAGATCTGTTGCTGCAAATCTCCTTTGACTGCTGTTAGCCGTATGGGATTATGTCATTCCTCTGACCTCCAAACTGCTTATCCGCCACTTTCATCCAATCACTGTTGTCCACTGACCCCCCGTGCCCTCCCACTCAAAGCAGATGTTAAGATGTAATGGAGAAGATTGCTATTCCAAAGTTGTTTTTCTTCTTCCAAACAAACATATTATATTTCATGAGCGTGTACGAATTGCATTCCTGTTGGACTGACAAAATCTTGTCAGCATGTGTTGCAGATGCTCTACCTCCAAATAACCTTCCTTAATGATGTGTTACAGTTACACAAGCTCCGGAAAGGCCTCTACATATCCAGTTTACCCACATGCTACGCGTGGATCGTCATTTTTTGTCTTTGTTGTGACTGTTGGAATTATAGCATGTGAACCACACGATAATCTTAGGCGTCAGTCTGTCAACCCGTAGCGTAAGAGGAGCCATCAAAGGGGAGGGGAAGAGATGGACGAGCACAAACGGCTACATTTTAACCCAAACCAAGCGTATTTATTACACCGTCACTTAATAAACCGTCAAACTCGCACCATTTATTAGAGAAAGTAGCCACTTATTGCTTTAGGAAAGGCTGTAAACAATTTCACACCTTGCTGACCGACTCTTGCTGCAGTGAAGCTAAATGTTTTCCTTCTTGGCTTTGAGGACATTTTTTATAAGGTAATTGAGCTGAATGCATATTTTTGCTTTTATGACTTGCTTCTGCAGAACACAAAAGAAGATATTTGGAAGAACGTCGGCAACCAAACAATGGCGGTACCTATTGACATGCATTTATGTTTTGTCCATACAATAGAAGTGAAGGAGAACCGCTGTTGTTCGATTGCCAACATTTTTCAAAATATCTTCTTTTGTGTTCTGCAGAAGAACAAAAGTCATACAGGTTTGAAATGACAAGAAATGACAGAATTTCCATTTTTGGTTGAATTTTCCCTTTAAGGCTAGGCTACGTTCGTAAGCAAACCCTCATACGAGGACACAGCTGCATCAGAGCAGCACGTGTTCAGCGCTGCCTTTAACGTAAACCTTCACATCCTGCTTGTGTTGACCTTTAACCCCGTCGCTAAGCGAAAGGTGTAAGCTCATTTCCCTCGGCTGGTGAGCCTGAAGGCCGTCCTGATTACAGGTTGCTCCAACTAAATAGAAAGGGAGACACCTGGTGTGATGATTTATGACATCATAATGAGTGTTTTGGGGCCGAACACGTGTCGTAAATAAAGCATTATCTGAAATGGTGTCATTTGCATGATTGTACAGCTGAAAGGGACTTGGATATGGACTCGGCATTTCTCGCTTGGTTGATAATGCGCTTGATAAAACGTATGACTCAGAGATAGATGGAGAAACCTTTCCTGGCCGGCCTGAAGTGTTTAACGTCTATCTTCAGATGTTTCTGATAAGCGATAAACATTTTTTCACTTGTATGTGGAACGCACGAGGTAAGCTCTTGGAAAGGTTGTGAGCTTAGGGCTCTAATTCAGCTGTTAGGCTCTGATAAACTTCTAATTGGAGGTAAAATTGTCAGCTAATGAGTTTAATAAGAAAAATATTTTACCATGTTGGATTTCACACGCACTTGGTGTTAAAACTTAACAGATGTCTAAGTTGCCCTTCATGAACTTAGATTACTGCATGTGGAGAAGAGGCTTGTTTTGTTTTAGATGGAGATGCTTGTAAGAACTGCAACAATTAAACCTCAAGGTGTGGGATTTGTAAATTGAGTTACCCGAAAGTTGAATTGAGACATGCATGGGATCATAGTCACGTGATAAGCAGGCATGCTTGCAGTCAGACAGGACTGAAGGACAGACAGCAGCGTGCGGTGCGCAGCAGCAGCGTCAGTTTTGCCGTCCTCTGAAGCCGCTATAGGAATGCAGTCATGTGGTCTCAATCAGGTCCTCTGTTTACATCACAGCGCTGCTCAGGAACAATGTGCTTGTGTTTCCATGCCTTCAGAGACCCGTTCCCTCATTCTTATCTGTCCAGAGCTTTGATCCGTATCATCACTTATTTTAAACTCCATTTGAACACGCACAGTTGAGTGTACGCTAGGAAAAACGAATATAATACAAAGTCGAAGAAAATGAAGTGTAAAACAAACAGATGAGGAATGAGGAAAAAATAAAGCAGCACATCTCAAATAGAGACGCCGTTAGAGATTCTATTAGTGTATTAGTGAGATTGACTCTTTTGTAGTTGAGATTTTTTATCAGTATATGACATTTTTTTTCGAGGCGAGGTTGCGAATTGCAACCAATGGCTCACTCCACCGCTCACCCCTCCCTTTCGAAGCACTGCTGCGGCTGACACAGAACTAAGATGTCGTTACGTATTTACAAAATGCGCTCTGTAGAGCAGTTTGTCCTTTTAGGGCTACTGTAGAAACAACATGGCGAATAACATGCAAGGGGACCCGCGCAGGGCTCCAGACTACGACTAAATGGTCACATTTTGCGGCATGATTTCGAGACGGCGTGAGCATTTTTTACAAGTACTCACGCATGTGCAAATTTGGAATTTCTTCTAGATGTTATTTCATGTGGAAAGACTAGTAGAACACGAGCCCGCCACCAGTGCAGGCTGTGTGTGATAGTCAACTGCGCACCAGTGCGCGGGTCACTGACATGTCACTGATGTTTCCTGCGGACGCGCACAATCCAGGTCGTCATTGACAAGCACACACACAACGTGAGTTCAATACTATGAGTCACTTTTGTCTGTTTCTTGAGCCCAAGGACGAACGATTTGATATTTGAGATGTTTAAAACTAAACTAACCACGGAGGACTTCAGGAAACTTCATTTATCTGTTGATTACTTGAGACAGCGCTGGATCATCTCAAATTGTTTCACAGCAAGAACGAACGACAGGCGAATGCTCTTGTTAAGTTTTATTTTACATCATATTTACATGTTGTGTGAACATGAGGAAAAGTGTCTTTAATACACAATAAAATCATCGTAAGAACATAACACGAGGGCTTTCATTTTGCTTTAATGTGTAACACTGTAAACAATGAATACTTTTTGACAAGCACAATTTCTGTTGGTTCAAATGAATTCAGATTACAGTCTCTCTATTTAGCACCAATCAATTTTCAGTCAGGGGCTACAGTGCTCCTAGTAAAAAAAGTTAGTCTGGAGCCCTGCTGCGGTGTATGTAGATAGAAATAGCTCATTGTAAAGTAATTAAAACATAACGCTTCATAATGTAAGCTCTTTATACACCTCTGAAGACAGTTATGTATATGAATTGGCCGTTCCGTCAATAGATCCTCCAAAAAATTACACAAATTCAAGAGTCTGCAATTCCCAGTTTTTGTCGATAAACCCAGTTTTTTGCAACTTTGACTCGTAACACATCTCATGTTATTGCCTGCTTAAGTTGAATCACTTTGTTATACGTAAAACTTTGGATAAGCGTTTGCTTAATGCTTAAATGTGAATGAGTTGTCTCAGATTTGTCACTTTCAATGCACTTCTTTTATAGCCATGTTTCACATTGTGAATCGGTATACGGTATGCAACATGAACGTAATTTAAGATGGCATTTTGAAGTAAAAAAAGCAGCATTTTTTTGTGATTTCTGTTTTGATGTGATTTTGATTCAACTTGCCTATATATTGATATATTCTACGTATATTCAATGCTTCTTTAATCTAGATTAGTCAACTAATTATTTTGGCAACACGCTGACTAGTCGATTGTGAAAATATGCTTATCTTAGTTTTGCTCATTCAACATCCAGTTTTTACTTTTGTCTGAGCTATCAGCTCTTCACACGTAATGACCATAAAGCTTAGTTAAATAGACAAATAAAGATCAATTTTGGCATCAAAGCTTGAGATTTCGCTTCCAAATGAGTTTTGTAATGATGAAATCAGGGTCACGGGGAGTGTTTCCAATGCGGGGGATTTTGATAGACTCAAGACCGTTAGGCCATGATTTGTGTTGGTATTATGCTACAAGTAAGAAGGATTTTCTATTGATTAAAACCAGTGGGCTCAGGCCATTTGTTCAACCACAGGACAAATGCGGCCCATGTTTAGTCCAATTGGAATGGACAATGTTCTTCAGATATTAAGCCAAGTGTACAACCAATGAGTATACAAAGCATTTCTGCTATTTACACCATTTAAAACAGGACTTTTCTGTTCTGTCAAATTAGTCGTGCACAGTTCTTTCCTATACGTTTCTTGCATCTTGTGAATCCAGCCTGGGCAAGCCGCCAAATATGTGACTTTCTACAGGTTTATATTCAGTATCAATGACAAATCCTGGAATATCAGAGCCATTGGAGCATTAACTTCATATCGAAAGAGAACAGGACTCTGCGTAAGATCTCTCCACACCAAAGAAGATAAAAAATAGAAGAGAGCTGTTGGCTAACGCTCACTGTTTTCAATTTCGCATTCCCTGTATGGGAAAGAATGTGCTTTTGTGTTTTTGGACACTGCAGCACGGGTTGTTAAAGGTTTAGTGGCCATGCATTTTTACATTTTGTTCTATGGCACATTTTTAAATGTTGGTTAATTGGAGATTAAGTGTTCGAAATTCAGACAGAAAGAAAGACAACGGCGTGACATAAACAAGATGATAGTTTTCTAGAACCTGCGGTCTAGTGTCTAGTTGCCTTCTAAGGCAACATCCTAACCCAAATAAAAGCTTATAGGTGACTGAACTGGAACGCTCTCCATAGACAGAAGCCCAAAACACAAACCGTGTTCCTCACAAGAAGCATGACTCGACGTGGTTTGACGTCAGTCGCTAAACTAATGATGACAGTAGACGGTAGATTTTAACTTTTCAACCTTTTGTTTTCAATGTCCTTAAAAACATCTTCTTTTGTGTTCTGGAGAAAGTCATACAGGTTTGTGATGACGTAAATGATGACAGACTTTTCATTTTTGGGTGAACTATTCCTCGTATTTGTTGTCAAATCTTTTTATATCACTGAATACATCTCAAAATGCCGTCTAGTTAGGCACCTCATTTGTCTTCCCAACATATCTGATATTAAGGGATGAAAAATCTCGCACCCTCTTTGATATTTCAAGACGGATGCATTTCAAGATTGCACTTGGCTCTGCATCCAAACCGCGGTCACGCCCCTTGCCGGAGGACGCCGCGGAAATGATCTCATTCTTTCCACGGCAGGCACGGCATCATGGCCGGCCAGTGCTTTTGGAACAGAGACAGATAGAAAATGATAGAGAGAATAAAAGAAAGCACGATGGAGGCTCGTGAGTCACGCCAGACCCTCTGCCGCTCTGCACCCTGACTCTTTCAATGCACAACTCGTCTTTAATTATTCAGCTTTGCCAGCCCAGAGGCCCTGCCTCTGTGAAACCATGGGCACATTAAGACCCGTGGATGACAATGCGCTCTATTCATAGGCGGTCTCTGAGCGGGCCTTTTTTAGCGCTCGGGAGCATGTGAAGGCTGTGGTATGAGAACGCGCAGGGCTTTGTCTCATGGGACCGTTGGGATGTGGAGAGCCTGCGTGTTTTTCCAGAGTCAGCCAGACTTGTATTTTTGCTCTCACATTGTGACCTAAATTCACATTTGTTACTGTGGTAAACTGAACACCTTTGAGGTTGTAGGTATCTGTACAACCGTTTGTTGAATGTCGCCGTTGTGCCTTACTGCAGGTCAAAGGCCCAATGTCGCAAATACATCAAGACAGTTTGTGACTCCTCTGAGTTCCGCCGTGTGTTGAATATTACATGATTTTGTGTGACTGGGTTTTTCAGAGCTCCACCTGGACACATTCGTCCAGACCATCTTGCTGTTGTCAGGAGTTCATCTCAACTATGGCAGTCTGACTCTTTTTTGCTGGCATCATCCCCGACGCATGACTTTGTAGGCAGTTAAGGTGTTTGTTTCAATGCGTTTTAAAATCCAGGTGCTTTAATGCACTTCAGGCGCTTTAAGAGAAGAATGCGTGCCCAGCTATGCTGCAGAGATAAGACTCAAACGTTGATTTCAGTCACACCCCCTTACTGATGGTTCTGATTTCTGCGTTATCGCAAAGGAAAGAATTTCAGAGGGAATCGCTTACTTTCCCTGTTTTTCTCTTGAGACATGAAAGGTCCCGTGTGTAATTTTTTGGAGGATCTATTGACAGAAATGTAAGATAATATACGTAACTATGTCTTCAGAGGTGTATAAAGACCTTACATAATGAAGCATGTATTTTTATTACCTTAGAATTTCTATCTGTATACATCGCGGGTAGGGCTGTCACGATTAGTAAATAATCGTCTCATCGCGATTGTTTCACCTCATCGCGATGGTTTCAGATCATCGCAATTATTGCACATCTCTATAGAAGACACTAGGGGGAGCTGTAGTGCATTTGCATATTGCATATTTTAGTGTATATATTGTTACTAAAGCATGGTAATACTTGTCAAATGTACCACCACAACACAATCACTTAAAAAAAACTAAAACATATACAAATTACCTGCAGTACAATTTAATATTATTTAAGCAAATCTCATTGTGAAAACCAGTCTACCAAAATTTAATTAACATACAAGTAAAATTTTATTGTAGTCTTGCAAGTGAGAAAAAAACAGACTAGAAGCTTTTCTATGACTGATAGTATTTTAATGGTGGCTTCAATTCACACCTGATCAATTTACTTAATTTACAAGTGTTTGGTGGTTGTATTATTGACAGGTAAAAGCCTAAACCTTAAATATATGATGACCCAATTTTTTCCGATGTATTTCCAAGACAAAAACAGTCTTGTATTCAGAACAATATGGTCATTTCAATCGCTGAATCAAAAATGTATGAGAATTAAATGTCAAAGCTCAAAAACAGACAATTAATCGTCATAATCGCCAAAGCCCTAAAACAGACAATTAATCGTCATAATCGCAATGATTTATTAGACAATTAATCGTCAATCAAATTTCATAATCGTGACAGCCCTAATCGCGGGTCCCCTTACATGGAGCCCTGTGTCAGCCACCATAGTGCTTTGGAGGGGAGGAGTGTGCCATTGGTTGCAGTTCGCAACCTCACCGCTAGATGCCGCTAAATTTCATACACTGGACCAGGGATAGTTCACTCAAAAATAAAATATTTATAATTTTTAAAAGACTTTATAATATAAAGTCAATGAAAGGCAGGTTTTATTAAAAACTACAACGGGTTAAAAATATAAATAAGTGGTCTGTATGTCTTAACACTTCACCCCAAAATTCTGTAATTTTTCACCCTTGTTTCTGTGGAAAACAAAACAAAAGATGGAGGCCTGTGTTGTTTGGTTGCCAACGTTATTCAAAATAACTTATTTTGCGTTCTGCAGAAGAAAAAGTCATACAGGTTTGACAAGAGGGTGAGTAAATGATAAGAAGTGTTCATTTTTTGGGTGAACTATCCCCTTAAATATATGTAAATTTATTCTGAAGGTAGAATATTTGAATATTCAAAGTCATTGGAAGCCATAGGATAGTCTTTTGTTAAAAAACAGACCAAATATAAGTCGTTTTTTATGGACCGTGACGGGTGTAACTGACATTAAATATGTGCAGGTGTGAGCTTTGGTGGACTATTTCTCAAAAATGTAGAATCATTTCCAGCTCACCTAACACTACCTTTAAAAGGTCTTCTGTGGTGTTTCATCTCCTGTAAAATGCTGTACTTGACCTACACTTGAATAATGTAATGAAATCTAAAGGTGATGGAATGCCACTGATTTTGATTTAATATGCGTTTTTGCATTTTGGAAAGTCACGGTTGACGGATGCTGACATTTTACACCTGGCGTCGTGAAGCGTGAGTCCATGTAGCTCGTCTCCACCACCAGCACCTTTAAAACACTCGACCTCTCTCTTCAGTTAACCTGATTCCCAGCCGTCCATCCCCTTTCACTCCACGCTGGCACGTCCATGTCGCCGGACACTAAACAGAACCCATCTCGGTTTGAGAAGCTCTCGAAAC